>NW_021145936.1:0-15630 GCF_002837175.3 Physeter macrocephalus | reverse complement strand
GCCGCTCCGCGGCACGTGGGACCCTCCCAGACCGGGGCACGAACCCGCGTCCCCTGCATTGGCAGGCGGACTCGCAACCACTGCGCCACCAGGGAAGCCCGAAAATCAATATTTTTAAAATGTCCAGTGTGGTGACTGATGAGTTCAGAGAGGTGGTCAGCAGCCAGATCACACAGGGTCTTTAAGTTTTGTTAAAGAGGATGGGTTTTATCTTATGTCATCGGAAAGCCAATGTTTATTTGATTTTATTTTACTGTACTTTTATTTTTTTAATTGAAGTATAGTCGATTTACAATGTTGAGTTAATTTCTGTTGTACAGCAAAGTGATTCAGTTATACATATATATATATATACATTCTTTTTTTATATTCTTTTCCATTGTGGTTTATCATAGGATGTTGACTGTGCTTTATCATAGGATATTGTATAGTTCCCTGTGCTATACAGTAGGACTTGTTGTTTATCCAGGAAAGCCAGGGTTTAAAGTATGACAACATGAGAGTGACTGGCATCTAGGTGGATGGTTGCCGAAGTTCAAGGAATGGATGAGGTTGCCTGGGAGAGATTGTTGAGTGAGACGAGGACCTAGACAGAGCTCTGAGGAGAGCCTCCAAGTAGAGGACAGAAAATAGAGGAGGAGATGCCAAAGGATGCTGAGGAGGAGTGGCCAGGAGTGGGAGGAACTCCAGGAGAGCTCATTACCAAGGGAGCAGGCACAGGGTCCGACGTGGCTAGGAGACAAGGCAAGGAAAGGACTCTGAAGCATCCCTTGTTTAGCTCTTGTGATCTTGACAAGAGCTGCCTCTGATGTGGTGGAGGCAGAAACCCAATTGCCAAGGTTTGCAGAATGCGTGGACTACAGGGCAGATCAAGACCCATCAATGGCTCATGAGATGAGTTCAGAGTGTAGATAGCAGCATTTTGAAGTAGAATGGAATAAAATGAAAAAGAATGAAGTAGAAATTGTAGTGGGGGAGAGGGAGGGAGGGGAGGAGGGGAGAAGAAGAGAAAGCATTATGGTGTAAAATGTAAAATATATTTCTTTGAGTCCCAGTCAAAAATGCTAAAACCCCAGATATAGGGTATGTGCCCATGAAGGTCAAATCCTAGAGACTTGTGAATGCCAGACTGGTTTTGAACCTCACCCTGCAGGCCATAGGGGGCCATGGAAGCTTTGTGGGTGGAGAAGGCAACTCTGATTTAGCCACAGATGTTCATGATTTGGAGAAGGCAGGGGGACTGTTTAGGTAGCTCTTTCAATAAATAGTAAGGAGAGCCTATTGCCACCAGTGGCCAGTGGGGTAGAGCTGAAGGGAAAGATGAAGGGAAAGAAAGCCCTTCCCTGTTGTAGGCGGATGTCCCTGGCCCATGATTCCCTTTGGGAATTTGGAACAGGCTGGAAGCCCATAACCTTTAGCTCCCATCTGAGTTTCAGAAGCTCTGCCCAGAGAACTCCCTGGTGGTCCAGTGGTTAGGACTCTGCGCTTCCACTGCAGGGGGCCTGGGTTTGATCCCTGGTCAGGGAACTAAGATCCCGCATGCTGTGTGGTGTGGCCAAAAATTAAAAAAAGAAGAAGAAGAAACTCTGCTCAGCCTCGCATTGGCTGGTGGATGGGGTTGGTGGCAAGGTGTGGGGAGCAAGAGGCTTGAAGCACTGAGTCTGTGGGCCACGGAGGTGAGGAAAGGGAGAAGTCCAGGTGACTTTGGTAACTGCCAGGGTGGAGTTGGGGGCTGGGAGCTATTCATGTCCCAAACTATAGCAGAGTCACAGCTTAACAGGAGATTGCGTGAGCGTGAGTCGGGTTTTAAACAGAATTCAAAGTCATGGATTCATCCATCAATCCATCTACCCTGGGAACACATCTTGGACCCATGAGTAGGGGGATACCCAGGAGTCTGGTCAGGCCTGGCCGGGGGGATTTGGGAGCTGGAGCAGCAGGAATGGTTGGGACAATTGGAGAAGCAAGGATGGGGCTTGGTGTCCTCCATCTCAAGGGCCAGGTCTTTTCCTCCCAATCCTGGAGTCTGTTCTGCCTTTCTCCACCTCCCTTTTCCTACTCTAGAGGTTAAGAACAAGGGTTTGTAGTCAGACAACAGTCTTTATCATTAACTGTCTGACCTTGGGCACCTCTCTGAGGTTCCCATCAAGTGCAAGATGGAAATAAAACCTACTTCATAGGACGATGGTGATGGTAACATGAAATAATACGTTTGTGGTCTTAGCATGGTGCCTGGCACGTACATGGGAGGGGTGCTCTAAAGGGAGCTACAAAGATGCTGAGGATGAAGAGCAATAAGAATCTGGGCTTCCCCTCCCCTGCAGACATGCTCTCTCCCTGGTCTTGCCACCCCGCTACTCACCTCTCTGCCCTTCCTTTTCTCTGTCTTCCATGTAGAAACACTATGAGTTGTTCTCTACCATAGATGACATTGTGCTGACTATCCTTATCTGTGAACTTCTCCTCGGCTGGTTAAATGGCTTCTGGATTTTCTGGAAGGTGAGATCCTGGGCCCTCCCTGCCATCACATCTATTCCTCCTTAGGGATGGCACCCCACCCCATCCCCATCCCCATCCCCATCCCCATCCCCATCCCTGTGCACCTGGCCCGGCAAGGTGCACAGAGGGAGGGGTGTGTGTGCATGTGTGTGCATGCCTGCTCATGCAGAAGGAGAAACTAACTACTTCTGAGATGTCTGTGATGTGGCAGAAAGTAATTTGTACTAGAAGTGCAGCCTCCCGGCGTTCCAATTCCTGACCCAGCCTTCCCTAGTTCTGCGATCTTGGGAAAACCTTGATTTCCTTATCGGAGAAATACAGTTGAGAGTATCCCCCTTAATTTACAGGGTTCAAGAGCAGGGGTCAGCAAAGATTTTCTGTAAAGGGTGTTGACCTTAAGAATAAAACAGTCAGTTATTTTACCAGCAAAAAAGGGTTTATTTGGGAATAGCAGAGGAATCGCAAATCAGGACTAGCAAACTACAGCAAAAGCCATAGGCTAGTCCAACAAACAATGGAGAGGAACATTATTTTATAGAGAAAAAGGAGGAAGTTGGGAAGGGTTGTTTTGAACCGAAATCTAGTTGAGAAAAGTGAGTTCAGGGTGATGATGGGCTCTCATTGGCTGAGTTGCTGGAATAGTTGATTTCTTGCAGGAGATGCAATATACATCTTTTCCTGTTGGGGCCTGTAATTGATGATTCTTTCCCCTTTGGGATTTTTCTGTTGAAGTCTGTGATTGACAAGTCTTCCTGTGATTGACAATTCTTCCTGTAATTGACATCTAGTGATACTGCATGAGAGCTCCCCCTTTTGGCCTCCCAATTCCATCGTAGAGAGGTTTCCCTTTATTAATTTTCACAAGGGCCAGATAAATATTTGAAGCTTTGTGGGCCATTCAGTCTCTGTTGCAAACACTCACTTCTGCTGTGAGAGCACAAAAGCAGCCATAGACAGTACATAGATAAATGAGCATGGCTATGTTCCAAATCAGTTTTATTTGTGAATACTAAAATTTGAACTTTATGTAATTTTCACGTCACAAAACATTATTCTTTTGATTTTCCCCCTAACCATTTAAAAATATAAAAGCCATTATAAACCTGAGGGTCTTTAAAAAGAGGGGCTGCTGGTCAATTTGGCCCTTGGGCTATAGTTTGCCTACCCCTCTTCTGGAGGGTATCAAAAAGGTGTCTGGGTGGGAACAGATCTTAACATTACATAAAATGAGACAAAGACTCAAATTCTTTGTTTGAATAGGACTTCTAGAGTCAAGGAATTTATCTTGCCTTTGGGCATGTGCAAGAAGAGGCTTTAAAAAAAAAACACCTATCAGATTTTTATACCTTTTATAAAAAGGAATCATCATTTAAATACCATTACCAGGAAAACCAATTAGAATTACAAGCTTTCCAGGGGTTAGAGGTGTCACTTCATAGAACACAGAATGTAGAACCTAGAACGATATTTCTGAAGTCCAGATGTCTTTTTTTAAAATAAATTTATTTATTTATTTATTTATTTATTTATGGCTGTGTTGGGTCTTTGTTGCTGCACACGGGCTTTCTCTTGTTGCGGCGAGCGGGGGCTACTCTTCTTTGCGGTGCACGGGCTTCTCATTGCGGTGGCTCCACTTGTTGTGGAGCACAGGCTCTAGAGCACAGGCTCAGTAGTTGTGGTGCACAGGCTTCGTTGCTCCGTGGCATGTGGGATCTTCCTGGACCAGGGCTCGAACCCGTGTACCCCTCATTGGCAGGCGGATTTTTAACCACTGTGCCACCAGGGAAGCTCCAGATGTCTTAAAGACTGCTTTGTGAAAACAACACTTGGGAGGATGTTTATTAACAGAAAATAGAATAGGATGGTGCATATTTACATGTCTCCACACTGGAGAGAATAGGTACCATGCTTTTTGTGAACATTTCAATGCACCACTTTTTCAGAACTAGCTCTAGGTTACAGGCAGACATCTGTTGCATAAGAGAGAACATTTCTTCCTTCCTGTAGACCTGAAATTTCTTTTGTTACCGGCCAGGGTTCTTGGCCTCCTTAATTAATAGAAACTGATCAGAGGCCAGACAAGAAATTCAGGCGAGGCTTTATTGGGGCCCCTGCTGCAGCAGGGGGGAGAGAGAACAAGTAACAAGTTCCCTTGCTCACTCGCTGCTTCGGAGGGGGGATGAGCTTGTGGTTTGCCCACCCCTTTGGTGATGTTGTGTGCAAGGGGTATGCACAGTACCCTGCTTTTGATCCCAACCCCCTGCCTTTGCTCCCTGCTCTTCAGAAGTGGCATTTGGACCTTTTGTATCTTTTTGTCCATAATTTGCCCCAGATGCTCATGCAGGCAGTTATTTTTAGTCCCTTATAGTTTCTTTGTATTTTGTTACTCCAGGAGTCCTGTACCAGGTACAAGCACTGCAGCCAAGGGTCCCAGGTCCCAGTCTGTCTCACTTTTAGCAGCAGTTAGGAAGGCCTGCACTATCAAGGGGCCTGCACTTGCAAAGCTAAGCTCCAGCTTAGTTTCATTAGCACAAGGGAACTGGAGCAAGCCTGAGAATCTTCTGTTCTTCCAAGCCACTCTGCTTGTCCTCTCAAGGACAAGATTTCTCAACCTCGGCACTGTTGACAAGTTGGCCTGGATAATTCTCTGTTGTCGGGGGACTGTCCTGTGCATTGTAGAATGTTTAGCAGCATTCCTGGCCTCTACCCATTAGATGCCATTAGCACCCTCCTACCTGTGACAATCAAGGATGTTCCCAGACATTGCCAGATGTCCTCTGGAAGGCAAAACCACCCTCCAGAACTAATGGCTGAGAACTAATGTCCCAAACCCTAACCTTCATCTGGGGCCAGCCTCCCAGGGCCAAAAGCCAGGGCTTGTTAGAGGCCCTCTGCTGTCTCCTTCCCCACCCCAACCCCTCCCCTGGTCCCAGTGTGCAAGGACTGCTCCCTGTTGAATGG
The DNA here is from genome assembly GCF_002837175.3 of Physeter macrocephalus. NCBI lineage: Eukaryota > Metazoa > Chordata > Mammalia > Artiodactyla > Physeteridae > Physeter > Physeter macrocephalus. Next base: position 10,170 of record NW_021145936.1, on the reverse strand, counting down.
GTAGATGGAAAGGGAGAATGCAGGGGAGGGAGGAAAGTCTGCAAGTTAATATCTCAAATATTACCCAGGCACGTGGGGATCCCCAAAGTTTTGCCCCCAGTGCCCCCTTTTCTATGGCCCTTGTGTGGCTCCTCCCTCTCCTTCTTACCTCCATAGCCTATTAATTACTATTTCACCACCTAAATATTTCTCAGATTTCTTGCTGCTTCTGCATCTCTGCTATCCCTGTTCTAGCTCTTACTTTTGTCTTCTCTCACCAGGATGTTGCTATGGCTTCCTGTGTACCCCACCTGCCATCCAAGTAATCTTCCGAAGGCCCAAGACAAAGTACCCTTAAACTACTCCAGTGGCTCCCTATTGTTTATAGGATCAGGTCTAAATGCCTCACTGTGCTTAAGGCCTTCCATGATGTGGCTCTTGCTTGCTTTTGCAGCCTCATCACTCCTGGCCTTACCCTTGGGTATTCCAGCTACATCAAGCTGCTTGTAGTGGCATTCCCCAACACACACTTTCAAGTGCATGCATGCACACACACATACACACACACACACACACACACACACACACACACACACACACTCTGCTGTTTCTCACCTCATGCCCATGCTGACCCCTAGTCTATAAAATCTCTTTGCCACTTACTCACTTGCTTTCCTCCTACTTACAGCTTAAGACTCATGCAGATGTCTTCTCTTCCAGGAAGTCTTCCTGTCTCTCCCAGGCTAGGTTAGTTGTTGCTCCGTCTCCCTAATGCTTTGTACTCACCTCTCACCTGGAGTTAAAATTTACTGTCTGTCCACCTCCCTCAAAATAGTCTGTGAGCCGAGCAGGGCAGAAATCCTATATCTTTAGGATCTGATTTGAGGTGAGGCATATACTAGGAGCTTAATACTGAATGGATAGAGGGATGGATCTGTAGACAGGCAGACTTGTGTCTCCCTGTGTATGTTTAGGCACCGACACTTTGAATGTGAAACACCAGGAGGGCTTGTGTTTATTGGACTGCCTAATAAATTTAAGAACTTTTTCTCCATTAAGAATCATTTTCTTTTTGAATATTTAATGCAGCTACATATTGGTCAAAACTGTATTGAGAGACTGTCATATAGAATGAAGTAAGTCAGAAAGAAAAAAACAAATATCATATATTAACACATATATGTGGAATCTAGAAAAATGGTATAAATGAACTTATTTGCAAAGCAGAAATAGAGACACGGACGTAGAGAACAAATGAATGAATACCAAGCGGGGAAGGGGAGGTGGGATGGATTGGGAGATTGTGGTTGACATATATACACTACTATGTATAAAACAGATAACTAATGAGAACAGACTGTATGGCACAGGGAACTCTACTCAGTGCTCTGTGGTGACCTAAATGGGAAGGCAATCCAAGGAAGAGGGGATATATGTGTACGTCTGGCTGGTTCACTTTGCTGTACAGCAGAAACCAACACAATACTGTAAAGCGATTATACTACAATTAAAAAAAAAAAAAGACTGTGTTGAAAGGCACACACAGAATTCTTGTTCCCACTCCTGACCCTTCATCCCTTTCCCTCACCCCCACCCTCTTCAGATAATCTTCGTTATTTATAATCTCGTTTATCCTCCTAGTGTTTATTTTGCAATCATAAGCAAATATGTACATATTTTTAGTCTTCCCTTTCCTAACGGTAGCATACTGTAAACACTGTTCTGCACTTTCCTTTTTGTCACTTAATGGATCTTTCTATGTCAGTACATGGAGACCTTTCTCATTATCCTGTACTCCACTGAATGAACGTGCAGTAGTTTATTCAACCAGTGTCCCAATTGCTGAACACTTTGGTTATTTTCAGCCTTCTACGAATGTCATTTTGTACTTGTACTAGAGTTTGTGGGGGTCGGATTTTGAGAAGTGGGATCACTGGTCAAAGGTAAATGCGGATCGTTTATTAGAGCGAATTCTCCTCTGTAGTGGCTGTGCTCACATTTGTCATGCACATGAGCTTCTCCATCCCCATTCTAAAAGACTTTGTGCCATATTGGACAAAGGGCTTGCAAAATGTGCCTTTCTTCTACAGTGAGAGTTAGTTCACCTCTGACCTGGCTATTGAAGCCAGGTTCCTTAATGTTTTAATCAGTATTTATTTTCATTTTATTATTAATTGTAGTGTGTGTCACACAAAGCGGGAGCATCCAAACACTCTCAGGTCCCCTAACTGCAGAGCAAGGCCATTGTCAAGCAGCGCACTAGCCAAGGTGGGCGCTCAGCTTAGGAACTGGCTGTGTATATGTGAGAGACTCCACTGTGTGCTTCAGACACTGCACTTGGCTATTGACACATGTATGAGACAGCGAGCGCATGCATGTTTTGTGGCATGTTTGGGGCGACAGCAGGATGAGTAACAGCAGTGGATGGCAGATGACTGGCCCTGCTTCGAGAGGACCATTGAGTCCCCCAGCCTTGGGGTGTAGGGAGGGCAGACCCAGGATGAACCCGTGGGCTGGGCCTGACAGACCCTGCTGGGGCTGGCCCACCCCCCAGGACGGCTGGAACATCCTCAACTTCCTTATCATCTTTATCTTGCTCCTGGGGTTCTTCGTTAATGAACTCAGTGCCATCTCTATCACCTACACCCTCAGGTAAGCTGGGAACTCTGAGAAAAGAAGGGACCTGTCTGGACCCTGGGAAAGAGAGGAAGGGGTTGTTACCAGGTGGGGATCAGCTCTGCCTTTCTGGGCAGGTGGGGGGCGGTGAGGAGGAGGGGTCTGGGAAGGGCCGAGGGGCACCCCTGAGAGGCTCTGCCACAGGGCACTTCGTCTGGTGCACGTGTGCATGGCAGTGGAGCCCCTGGCCCGGATCATCCGTGTCATCCTGCAGTCAGTGCCCGACATGGCCAACATCATGGCCCTCATCCTCTTCTTCATGCTGGTGAGTGCCCTCCCCTGCCCCCGGCTACTCCCCTTCCCTGAACAGGCCCCTAGGTCCCTGGGGATACATGGTGTCTGGAGAAGAGGAGAGGCCATGGGCCTGAAGCCCTGTGACTCCCCTGGCAGCTCATTTGCATGTCCTGTCCCCAAGGCCCTCGGGTGAAGTCCGGGTGGGTCTCTGGTCTCTCTGGCAGGTGTTCTCAGTATTTGGGGTCACTCTCTTTGGTGCGTTCGTGCCCGTGCATTTCCGGAACATGCAGGTTGCCCTGTATACCCTCTTCATCTGCATCACCCAGGATGGCTGGGTGGACATCTACGGTGACTTTCAGTGAGTGCCCATGGGGCTTCCAGGGGAGGGGGGTGCCCAGTCCAGGAGAGCTAGGCAGGGAGGGGCTGGGCTCCCAGGGGCAAAAAACTGACTGGGGAGGGAGACGGGCTGTTGGGTGGGAGTGCAGCTCCAGGGCTTGGGATGAGGATGGCACAGCAGGAGGGGGATGCCTGGGGCTTTAAACTGGAGAAAAGCAGACTCCCTGGAGCTGAGGCCTCTGGGTTTGTAGTCTACTTGAAGCATCATCCCAATGAAACTCCACCCATTCAAGGTCCCACTGCAGGCTATTCATGGAGATTTCTCCCATTATGCTCAGCAGCTGGGCAGCTAGGCCTTGGGCAAGGGAGCAGGTCTGTGGTTGCATCTAGGGTTCCAAGGCAGCGTCCCAGCCCACACTGGAGCCCACCAAACTGCCTGGACTCCTGAGAACTTAGGGTCTCATTTATTCATTCTGAGACCCACTGCCCAAGGTCTTTATTGGCCACAGATGGCTGCCTGGGTTCTGTTCTTTACCTCTTTCCCATTAAGCCTAAACCCTGTTTGTTTCCAGTCCACTCCAGGGAGTGGGTCCCCTTGACTGATTTTCTTTTTATCTCCGTGTGAGAGAAGCGCAGTTGGTAAAGGGGCTTCTGCACTCATTACCCATTATGATGTAGGCAGTGGAAAAATCATGGAGTGTGCAATAAAGGTGGCCTGGGGTTTTGAGTCTGCTCCACTGCACTAGCCATGCAGCCGTCTGAGCCTCAGTTTCCTCATCTGTCAACTGGGGATTATAATACATTATTAACCGTGTCATGGATTGCTGTGAGAATTAGTAGAGACTGGCACTGTGTGCACACACATGCACACACACGCATAGCAAGAGAGAAAACTATTATTTGGGAAAATATTTTATGGGAGATTTACAATAGGTATTAATGGTGGGTGGGATTTTTTTCCTGTATATTTTCCTTCTGATCTTTCTATAATGAGCTTGAATTACTTTTTATAATAAGAATGACATGACTAAAGAATATAGCCAATAGATTAAGCTCGATAATGCTGACGAACAAATCCCCACCTTGCGGGGCTGGCTTGGGGACTGCCCACTGTCTGGCAGTACAGCTGGTGCTCAGTAAAGAGCAGCTGCGGGGACAATTAGGAGTAAGGCATTAGATCTCCACAACAGCAGTAAGGCAGCAGAAGTCCCAGTGGGCCTTGAGATAATTTCCCCATCTCATAGATGAGGAAACTGAGGCCCAAAGGGCCAGGGAGGTGATAGGGCCCCTGAATGCCATCTCCAGGATGGAGACAAGGGAGTACGCAGTGGAGATTGGGGGCGCCATCTACTTTGCCATCTTCATCACCTTCGGTGCCTTCATTGGCATCAACCTGTTGGTCGTCGTGGTGACCACCAATCTGGAGCAAACGATAAAGGCAGGCGAACAGGGGCAACAGCATCAAATAGCCTTCAGTGAGGTGAGTGAGATGGGGAGGGCAGAGGGGGGAGAGGCAGAGTGTATATGAGTGCTGAATTGAGCATGTGTGTTTGTGTGCGCGTGCACACTCGAGGGCCTGAAGAAAGCCCAGCCTGAGATGTGGAGGCAGCATTGCCTGCCGCCAACTCACCAACGGGGGCTTCTGAGGGGTGTGGAGTTCCTAGGTGTCTTGTTCTATGGCAACTAAAATCTAAGCAGCTGAGTGACCTTAGGGCATTTAACCAATCTAAGCCTCAATTTCTTCTCCTGTAAAATGGAAATAATAATAGCACTTCATAGGGCGATTATGATAATTTCATGGGTAAACGAACAGTACTTGGCACATACTAAGAACTCAATAAATATTAGCTATAGTGTTATTCATTCAGGGGTAGAGCTTCCGAAAGGCTGGGGAGTGTAGGGTGGAGTATTGCCGAAAGTGTTGAGGGCTGTGGGCTGTGACTTGAGAGTAGATAGGGTTTCAGAAGTTTGCTGGGTAGGATTTATCAGGAGTGAAATGGTGGGGGAAGCACTAAGTTTTGAAAAGGGGTGAGAATTTCCACAAAGGTAAGGGATGGGCTCGTGCATTTCAAGTTGAGCTCCCACAGCAAAGGAGAGAGCCTAAGATTGGTTAGAGCTGAAACGGCGCATTAGAACCCTGGTGTCCTGAGACTCATTCTCCCTGAAGCCAAGCAGGAAGGGGCAAGGGGAGGGGGTGCCGGCTGAGCTGTCCTTCCCTCTCCATTTCCCCCCTCCCCAGACAGGCAACGAGGAGGGAAATGGGAATTACGAGCTGCCGCTGGTGCACTGTGTGGTCGCCCGTTTGGAGACATCTGGGGTCCCCCAGGAGCCATTTATGGGGGGCCTCCCGACGAACCTCTCAGAAAACACATTCGACAACTTTTGCTTGGTGCTCGAGGCAATACAGGAGAACCTGATGCAGTACAAGGAGATCCGAGATGAGCTCAACACGTAGGGCGGGTACTGGGGGTACCCTCGAGTCTCGTGAGTCAGGGCTGAGTGGAGCCTCAGATTCTTCTGGCCTCACGCCCTCACCATTTTATAATGCGGACCCTGGGGCCCAGAGAGGTTAAGTGAATTGCCTAGGTTTCCCCAGCCTGTCAGTGAGGGAACTGGAATCCAGACCTCCCGGTTCCTCGCATCTCACAAGAGCCTTGAGCCTCGGCCTGGGTCTCTCTCAGAGTAAAGGGGGAGGGCGAAGGGGGCTGGACACCAGGGAAGAGATGGGAGGGCAGCCTTCCAACCCTCACCCTCGGAACGCACTCACCCCTCCGCCCTCAGGATAGTGGACGAAGTACGCTCCATCCGCTTCAACCAGGAGCAGGAGGAGGAGCTGATGCACAGGCACTTGTCGTGGAGCCTGTCGAGGGCGAGCGGGTCCTCCATAGCCACCCGTGAGATAACTTGCCAGCAAGACTTGATCACTGCGCTCGTCAACAGGGAAAAGGTGCAGCTTCCCTCTCCTACCCAATGGGTACTCACCTCGCCACGCCACCCAGCTCAGCCTCAACCCCAGTAGTCAAGGTCGCTGTCTATTCCAAGATCTGGTCCGCCCCCTAGACTCCCAAGCACCCCAGCAGTCACCGCCAATCTGGTTAGGTTCCAACTTTTCCTTCTTCGGGAGGCTCCGCCCCTCCCATAGGGCTCCACCCACTGAGCCATCTCGGTCTTAAGCGCCGTGAAACCTACCCTTTCTTAGTGAGACTTGAGCGGTTCAGTTCCTGCTTAGTGGCAGATACTCAGGCCCACTGGGGGCATAGGACCCCCAGGTCCTGTCTAGGGGGCATAAGAGGAGCAGCCTCCTGAGGGAGGAAGATTCTATGGAGAAAAAGTCACACTCCCACATTATTTAGTTTCTTTCTGCTTCCCACACCATCAGACTGGGAGCCTTGTGAATGTCCACGGCCTGAGCTCCCACGGTCGGAGAGCAGACTCGGCAGCCTAGAGTTAGACGTGAAGGACTTCCTGCCAGGCCTGGATGAACAGCTGTTGAGCTGAAGGAGGGGAGTAAGGGGGCGTCTGCCATGTCAGGGTGGGGGCATTGACAAGAAGACCTCTTGGTTTGCAGGTTCAGGAATCCAACACAAATGTACTCCTTAACGTACACAAGTCCAGCCGCTGAGAGGGCAGGACGGGAGCCAACGGGCATGAGCACACAGCCAGCCAGCATCTTCTGCATCACTAGCATGACTTGGCACATCCTGCCCTGAACCCATCCTCTCCCTTACACCCGGGCAGATGCCTGGGGATGGAAGGGGGCAGCATCTCTAGGGCTTGTGCCTGTGAGCCCCAGGTCCAGAGGAGCCGGGATGGAGAAGGATGCTGGATGAGAGTGGGAGCCCTACCACAAGGATGAGCACAGAAAGGGGTGCTGGCCAAGGCAGCCAGGATTTGCCCTAAGGATGGGCATCCCTGGTATCCTGCTAGACCAGAGCTAGATGGAGTCTAAGTGGGCCCAAGCACCAAGAGAAGAAAGGTGAGGCCAGTGGGGCCAGGTATCTGTATCAACAGTAAACTTTTGTGTTGGGACCAATGTGTCTGACTGGTGGATCTCCAAACCCTTGGGGCAGCCTTGCCCCTCAAAAGACTGTTTGTCCAATGGGAGAGTCACTGACTGTCCTCCAGAGCTTCCAGTCTAATGGGAGAGAAAATCCACACCCTGAACATTTTTGACTTAATGGTAGAGATATAATCCCTGCCCTTAGGGTCCTAAATTCTGGGGGTGAAAATCTGGTCCTCACAGTTCCTCACTGTTGGGAGTGCCTCTCTTATGAAGGAGACACCCTACCCTCTCTCTGCGTCTGAAGATGTAGCAGACTGGTCCTCATTCTGGGGAGTTCTAGTCTGATGGGGTCACCATCGACCCAAGTCATGCAGGTACAGGAAGCTCTATCCTGGATCAATGGAGAATGGCTGGGCGAAGTGTGGGTCCTGGCAGGCTCTCTGGGGGAGAAGAGCACTGAACCTTCCTGGAAGGCATCCGGAGGAATTTGAGGGTCAGGTGAATGAAGTCCAGTGGAGAACTTGGGACCTGTGAGACCTCTTTGGGAGCTTCATACCAAAGACCATCGAGAGCCACAGCAGGTTCCTGAGCCAGGCAATGCAGAGTCTGAGAAAGCTGTGGCAGTCGTGGGCACTATGAAGAGCTGCCTTGGTGGATTCTCATCCTTGGGCAAATCGCTGGGCCTCATTTTCCCCATCTGTGCAATCGGGAGAGGATGAGATTGAGCACCAGCTCTAAAATCAAATGGCCAGCACTCAGCCCCAGAGTTGGGAGACTGATGAGATCAGCTGTATGGCTGAGACTCAGGTTCCCTGATGTTGTGTGAGGGGAAGCCTGGAAGGGATGTTGTGCGAGAGTTCTGCCCAGCTGTTCAGCAAAGACTGACAACTAGGGGCCTTGGGGATATTCACCAGGTGGAATGGGAATCCCCAGAGGCCCACTGATTGCAGGTGATGGGAAACTCCACCCTTCATCCTCTCCCACCGGCATTGCTTCTAGCCCTGAAGAGCCCCCTGGGGCCTGCTGGGAAGGAGTCTGGACAACTGGGGCAGGGGTGGTGCACTCAGCAGGCAGGTGAGAGGTGGCACCCCAGCAGTGCTTCACTGTCTTGGAGTGCTATCTGTTCCCCTGTTTGGGCCAAGACTCCAGGACCATCAACCAGCAGAACAATGGGCAGCCAGTGGCTTTTGCTGCTGCTGCTATTTATTGGGAATGGAGCCCTCAATCTGCCTGGTGAGTAGCCACATACACCCTTTCCATCCATCCTTCTCTGGGGGCTCTCACAGCCTTCTTCTGGCTCACCAGGAAGGGGAAGAAGGTGGTGGAAGATCAAGTAGTGTCCCCAGGAAGATCTCATGTGAGCACAGCCATCCCCCAACCTACCCCTAAATTGTCTGAAAGGCTTGGGGCACCAATGAGCTTGGGGGCAGGAACATGATGGGATGACCTCCAAAGAGCTTCTGGCTTTGCCCATCCATCCTCATCCAGGATGCTGTATTTGTCTGTCTGTTCCCTCCATTCTGTCTGTCATCTCAGCTGTCTCCCCTTTTCTGTCTGGCCTTTCCATCTGGGCTGGGCCAATAGCTTGGGGTTTCAGTAGGCTAGTTGCCTCTCAATCTGGCCCAGAACTGAGGGCCCAGGGGCTTGGACCCCTGCTGCCCTCCCCTGCCCTACTCCAGCAAAGATCAGCTGCCACCCCCAATGCCTCACTGAGCCCGATGGAGGAGTGCAGCCCTGGATCCTGAGCTCCTAGGACAATATAGGGGAAGATATTGGGAGGTGGCAGGAAATTGCATGTCTTAGCAATCCCATGAGTCATGACTTTTTCCAAGGCCAGGAGTATCCTTAGCAAAACACCCGGGAAGCAGATACCAGTTTTGGTGAGAGGCGCGGAAGGGGATAATTATTAACAATAGCAGTTTCTACTTATTGAGCACCTACTGTATGCTAAGCACTGTGCTAAGTGCTTCACATGCATTATCTCTTTTAATCCTCATGACCACCAGTGAGGTAGGTATTGTTCAGTGAGGTAGGTATTGTTATCACTGCTGTTTTACAGTTGAGGAAACCGAGACTCAGAGACATAAAGTGATTTGTCCCCTCATCAGAGCTGGGAGTCTGTCTCAGGTCTGACTTTAGAGTTCAGGCCACATTCCATTGCTTCTCAAAGGAGCTGCTGTAGGCAGGAAACTTCAATATCATATAAATGTCAATTCTTACCAAATCTTTAATTGCGACACACTTCCAATCAAAATCCTAACAGGGTTTTTTGTAGAAGTTGATACGCACATTCTAATACACATAAGGGAGAACAAAAGGCCAGCAATAGCCAAGATAACCTGGCTATTGGGAGATGGGAGACTCACTCTACCAGATACTAAGACTTACATTAAAGTAAGATCATGTGGTGTTGTTGCAACAATAGACAAGCAAACCAATGGAATGAAAGAGCAGGGAAATCAGTCTGGACGCGTAATAACAGGTAGCATGACAAATTGATCAGTGGGAAAAGGATGGACTTTTCCATAAGGGGGCAGGGACAACTGGTTAACCACATGGAAAAAACATAAAATCAGATCCAGTGGAAACATCTCGTCCGGCAAATAAAAACTCGAGACTTCCGTAGCAAGACATCTGTTCATTTCAGCCTGGAATTTTGTTGCAAACAGACCCACGGATCTCTAGAGTTTAGAGGACTCTTGCGATATTAAGCCCAAGTCCCTCACTGTGCTGAGGGGGATGTAGAAGCACTGAGAGTGGTGGGGGTCTTCCCCAAGACTACAGGCAAGTCAGTAATAGAGCCAGGTCTAGAGCCTAGATCCCCCACTCTTTCCGTGCATCCTGGCCAGCACTCCTGCCCTGTTGTGACCCCTTAGCTCTATTCAGGGCTAGAAGAAAGTGGGAGGGGGAAGGAGCAGATGCCAGATGGGGGCGGGGGCGGG
>NW_021145935.1:4269-50000 GCF_002837175.3 Physeter macrocephalus | reverse complement strand
GCTGGCTTGGGCTGGACGTGGGCATTGTCGTTTCCGGCACCCCAGACCGCAGGCCGCTCCGAGGGGGAGACCCAGCAGGAGCTTGGCCTAATTTTACTCCCTGAACAATGTAAGCACCTCCTCAGGAGCTACGGACGCCCAGTGAAAGCAGGCAGGGCCGAGGGTGCTGAGCGGCAAAGCAGAGTCTCCCGACATGAGGGGCTGCCTTTGAGCAGAGACCTCGGGGTGTCTCTGAAGGCCAAAGGCTGCGACACAGAAACCACCAGCTCTGCAGAGAGAGCTGGGTTACAAATCACAGGCCGTCTGGGCGTGCACACGGCTCCCACCCCGACACCGGCAGGCACAGACATCATTATCGGCAGCAGCATCTGGAATACAAAGGGCCCGGCATGTATATATGTATGAAACGCCGTGTTCTGGTTCACAAGGGAGGAGATGAAAGCCCAGACTGAGGTTGGGAGGAGCTGAGATCCAGACGGCTGGGGAGGCCTCTGTGGTGACAGCCGCGGGAGGAAGATGATCACTTAATATCCTATCCTCCCTCTGCATTTCCCAGTCCTTCGTTTCCTCCTTGCTAGCCCTGGGTCTGACACACAGTAGGTACTCAGAACCCCCACAGCCTCCAGCGCAGTGACCTGCCCTAGTGAGACAGCCAGTGGGCCCCTGGCCGGGGAAGGTGATGTGCACGATTAACAGTGCTTTGTTCCCTCCCAGGCTTGGCCTTTCTGTGGGGGCTCCTGATCCTCCTGAAATACCGGTGGCGGAAGTTGGAAGAGGAAGAGCAGGCCATGTATGAGATGGTGAAGAAGATTATAGGTGCGTGGCCCCCAGTGAAAGGGCTGCTGGCTCCCGCCAGAGGGTCCTCACCCTAAACAGTGCCCTCTGTCCTACAGATGTGGTCCAGGACCACTACGTGGACTGGGAGCAGGACATGGAGCGCTACCCATACGTGGGCATCCTACACGTGCGTGACACCCTGATCCCGCCCCAGAGCCGGTGAGACCCGGGTCGGACCCCACTGAGTGCCACGAAGGAGGCCCAGAGCCTCGAGTCAGTCACGTGGGGAGGGGGGCAGTTCAGCCCCAGGATCACGGGAGGTGGGGCGCCATCCACAACTCTTGCCATCAGCTTATTAAGGCAGAGTGCAGACAAGAGGTACAGAAGCATGGTCCCGCTCCTCTGTAGAGATGGCGCTTTGGGGTGCTTTGGGGAGCAAGCCCTAGGACCCGACCCCTCCCCTCCCTGCGGGGCTTTGCAGGGAAGGACCTGATGGGTTTCCATGAATGGAAGTCCAGGCACAGAACAGTAAGTGCTCTGATTCCATTGCTCTGTGATTCTCATGTTCCTGCCCTCTGTGGATGGTGTTGGCTGGCTGGAGTTCCTGGTGGTCACAAGACGGTGGCCAGCAGCTAGCCGGAGCAACACCTGCCTTGCAACAGCCAGTAGGGGAGAGATGGGCTACCTGTTGCTCTCATGAGCAAGGGAAAACATTCCCAGAAGCCACCGGGGACACACCTCTTTGAGGCTCCACTGGCCAGAATTGGTTACCTGTGTATTCTTGAATCAGTCACTGGCAAGGAGGAAGAGATTGTTTTTTAAACATTTTTAACCATGGTGTACAGTCAGAAACACATCTTACCTAAGATATCATGGTCTAGTTCCCATGCACGAAGGCACACTCATGTAGTTGGAAACATGGTTTCACAGCATTGAATGGGGTCAACTTCCAGGGTGCAAGGCTCACGGGAGGGGGTGGCAGGCCGTTGTCATGCACGACTCCAGGACCACTTTCCAAATGGGCTGCGGATGCTGGGTAGATCCCTGACAAAACCAGGAGTAGGGTAGAGTTGGGGGACAGAGTCCCAGAGGGCAGCCAGCAGGGCCCACTGCGGTGTCACCTCAGACTTTGCCACAGTCTCTGGCCAGATGCCATCCTCTCTCAGATGGTGCTAAGCACTCACCCTCGCTGGGTGCTCGCTGTGAGCTGGGCACTGCTCTGAACCCTGCACAGGTGCAGCTCACTCACTCCACCCTCAGCATGGCCCTCGAGGGGAGTACATTGAAGACACCACTTTACAGATGAGGACACTGAGGCACAGGGAGGTTAAGAACCTGCTCAGAGACCCAGGGCTGGTGCCACTTCTGTGCTCCCAGTGCCAGGCTCTGTGGTTGAGGTCACCCCGTTCTGTCAACACAAGAGGAGCTGGAAGAGTAGAGCATTTAAGGGCCCCTTTTAAACGTGAAAATGTTTAATAACTCTCATGCCCACCCCACCCCCGGGACAGCGGCAGGCAGGAAGCTTAGAGCAGACCAACCACGGTGTGGGGCTTGTGCTAGCTGTTGGTCCCCAGCATGAGTCTGCCACACAGCCCTCCAGCTCTCAGGGAAGGCCACTGGTGGATCCAGACTCCCCCCTAATTCCTGGACCTGCCAGAATTCATCATGTGACCATGGGTAACGCCCTGTCTGAGCTGTAACACAGAGATAATCCCACTGCCTTGCAGAGGGCTGTGTTGAAGAGAGGCCATTGTTCATTCATTTTCTCAACAAATGTTTATTGAGCACCTACTGCATGCCACACTCTACGGGGTCATGGGGAGATGGGGAGAGGAAGAAGCAAAAATTCCTGCCCTGCTGGAGCATTGGTTTTGGGGAGAAAGACAGAAGACAAGATGCATAAGGAAAATGTGTTGCCACTAGGTAGTGGCAGGTCTTAAGGAAAGGGGAGCAGGGTGTCAGAGAGGTGGCCTCCCACCTCACCGAGGCAGCACGGAGCACTTGAGCCCTCATCAAAGGGCAGCACGCATGGTCATTTTAATAAGAGCAGGAAGTGGCACTGCAGCTTATCGGGGGCTTGAGCCACCACGCCTCGGCTCCTGTGCATCAGCAGAGACTGCAGGCGGGCAGGTGCCCCGCAGGGTCTGGACCCCTGTCCGTGAACCCAGGAGGCTCAGCCACCCGGTCAGTGTAGCCGAGCTCTCGACTCATAAGGACCCATCAGCTCCTGTGGGCCCTGCATGGGCACACTGTCCTGTGGATGAGGGCCCGCTTGTGGGAGGTTGGGGGAGATCTGAAGAGCTTGTCCAGGGAGGCACACGGGGGCGGCTTGTACATCACCTGGTAACGGGCAGCCTGGGGAGGGGGCTGGGGATGAGGCTGCGGCCCCCACACAGTGCCAATGCCCCCCTCTCAGGGACCCGGTGTGAGGGGCTCAGCCCCCAGGGCCTGTGTGGCCAGGGCCAGACCAGCCAAGTGGGGGCTGCTGAACAGCCGTGGGGTTTGGTTGGCAGCAGGACCTCACCCCCCGGGAAGAAAGCCCCACCACCCCACTCTGCCTCCTGACACGTGGGCCACCCCGGGAGCTTCCCTCCATTTGCGCTCCCCCAGCTGAACCCCCTGCTTCCCCACATACCCATATTCGCTCTGCATGTGTGGGGTGCTGGGGAGTGGTCTGCAGTCAGACAGGAGGCTGGGGCTCACCAAAGCGTAGGTGTCAAAGCAGCCCTCCCCCACTGCCCTGGAATCTTCCTGTCTAGTTTGGAGGGGGAACGAGGAAATAGGGGGCTGTCCGAGGGGGTGCAAGGCCCCGGGGATCCGGCAGAGCAGGAACTCTGGTGTCTGCAAAGGGGCCCTACCTGGTGGCTCAGGTTCCAAAAGCAACTCCAGCGTCTTGGCCTCCCCGGTTGGATGCCTAGTTCATCCCCATCCCCTGAAGTGCTGTGAAGTCTGGACTCAACAGCCCAGTGGCCAGTCTATAATTAGCCCACACGAGGCATTAAAATGCAGCCTGCACTGGAGGCGGGGGGCCGCCCGGCCGGGCTGTAGCAGTAATGGGTCCCAGCAAGAGTCTTGCCACTTGGACACCTGGGGCGGGGGGGTGGGCTCCAGCCCCTTTCAGCTCCCTTTAATTGAACGCTTTTGCAGCAGAGAATGTTGAGGAATCATTTCTCTGGGGCCCAAGAAATTTCTCTCCTCTGCAGGAGTCCAGTTAGTACCTGACCGCTCTTCTTCCTGCAGATAAATTCTGTGTGGGATCTTGGAGCTTTGTGCCTCCTTTTGTACAGAGGGCATCCAGAGACCAGCTTGCCTCTCTTGGCAGCGCTGGGCACAGCGGCCAAAGGCGCTGCTTGCCTGCTGAGGCTGCACCCCCATCCCTCGTTGCAGGAGACGCATGAAGCGGGTCTGGGACCGGGCCGTGGAGTTCCTGGCCTCCAACGAATCCCGGATCCAGACAGAGTCCCACCGCGTGGCCGGAGAAGACATGCTGGTGTGGAGATGGACTAAGCCCTCTTCCTTCTCTGACTCAGAGCGATAAACCCTGGGCGGGGGCCTGTTCCCAATCAGCCTGTCCCCAGCCAGTCCCCTCCAGGGGCGTGAGAGGGCCACCATCCTGCTGGTGCTGAGTTCACACTTGCCTTGACTTTCACCCTCCTCCTGACCCTGGTTCCAAAGGTATCTCTGTGAGACTCTTCAGAGACGAGCTTTCAGAAGGAAAGCGTGGGCTTCCTCGAAAGGCCAGGGGAGAAGACCAGGTGGGCAGCTGCCCTCTGCGTTGGTCCGATCCTCTCTTCCCCATTTTGCTGGTAGAAAGGGGAGAAGGGTTTTTCATGAAAGGATAAAAGCTCAGCAGCCGTGAGCCCCTGCAGAGCAAGTGTGCAGCTGGCTGTGTGGAGCACGCGGCAGCGAGGTGGGCCCCGCGCCTGTGGGAGGTGGGTCGGGGTGGCGGCTGGGACCTCAGGGGTTGGGGAGCACCTTGGTCATGTGCCTTTCGGGGGGTGTTACGTGGGAGCTCAAGGATGAGGGGGGAAAGCCTGCCCTCTAGCTGGATTGGGCCTCTTATCCCGGAGGGGTAAGGTGCTAGAAATTAGAACAAGTATTGTAGGAGAACTGTCTAGACACGCGGCCCGGGCACGCGGGGCCTCAGGTCGGGAGGAATGAGCAGCTAGGGTGGCCTCCCGGGAGGAACCTGGGGTCGGCGACGACGCGCCCCCGAGGTCGAGTCGCCGCCAGCCCCCATCTGGGCGGCCCCGCCGGAGGCGGCCTCCCCGGTCCAGGCCTGCAGCCGCGGCGCATCACCCGATCGCGCTCCAGGACCTGGGGATCCTCGCGCTTCCTGTGAGTGAAGATCGCCTCGTTTACGGCGACCACGCCTCCCCACCCCGGGCACTTTGCCGGGAACGTCAGCCAGTGGTTTCAGTGCGCAGGGTGCGGCCGCACCTCCTCCCCCTGCTGGCCGCCGGGAGCGACCCAGCTGCGCGGACCTTCGCCCGCCCGCCAGCGCCTGCCCGCCAGGCGGAGCGACCTCCGGAAACCTCCGCGGGGGCCTTGTTAGTTAAGGGCCGGGAGCCTCTCCATCAGAGCAGCATCTCCACAAGTTCTCGTCCGCGGCGGGCGGGAGAGGGGGCGAACCGAGGAGACGGAACAGCTGCCTCCAAAAGGCATTAAGCACCCCTCTCTGGTCTTATTGGTATTCTTTGTTTCCTTAATAAAGCGCCAGTGTCTCATTTGAGCAATACTCTCTCTCATTTCCTCTGATGTCTGGGTGATCGGCGGGGCTGGAATCCGAGCTCCGGCGCCGTGGCAACGCAATAGTCTCATAATCAGGCTCCAGCCAGAAGAAGAAACTGCGACAGGCTTCACTGTCAGGGCTGAAACTGTTGGATAAATAAACTATTTATTTAAAATGGATGTGTTTCTCGTCCGTGGTTCTTTTCCTCTCCCCTCAAAGCAATGTGTAAGGAAAGGCAACGTGCGGAGTCATTAAGCGCTGGCCGGGGAGAGGTCAGCTGGAAGAGAAGGTGGGAGCGGCCTCCCTGTGACGGGTTCTCGGGCAAACCACATACCTCGGAGCCTTGGTTTCCACGTTTATAACACGGTGTGACGACCTACCCTGCAGGGTGAACTCACAAGATGCACGCCTGTTTCCTGTGGGTGGCAAGGAGCGGGTCCCAATAGAGCCCCTTTCCTCCGGCCCCATTTCTGCCTCCCTCGAGGCCCCAGAGGCTCCTGGAGGTGCTCAGCCCCAGCCCTGGGAGGGGGAGGAAAGAAGAGGCGGGTGAGGTTGGACGGGGCCACTTGGCAGCTGATGGTGTCTCCCGGGAGGCAGGAAGTTGACATCGATGGCAGACTGGTCTCCTCTGGGCCGGTCACTGGGGAGAACAGCACAGCCCGGGGGACACGTGGGGGTCCCCCACCTGCAGTGGAGGCAGGGGTTTGCTGGGAGTGCTTTGGGGGTCCTGCCGCTCTCCACCAGCACTGCCTCTACCCTGGGGGTGCAGCGGGCGAGCTGCTGGCATTGGGGGTCCGCGCCCCATGCGGCGGGGCCTTCGTTTCTCAGCCTGGGAGGAAGGCTGCTGCTCCACCACCCTGCCGGCCCGTCCACACAGGTCCGACTGGCACGTGAGCGCCATCCTGCTATCCTCCCATTAGCTGGAAACTCGGTGGGCAAATTGATAGTCAAGGACCCAGAAACACAACTCAGAAAAAAATGAGCCCATCTTTCCTTTTTCTGGTTTTCAGTGCAAGATTTTCGCGCTGCCGTGTTTCGTTTTAAGCTGAGAAGGGAGTTAACGCAAGGCTCTATTTCTGTGATGCTGTTTGGACAGCAGGAGGGAGATCAAAATAAAGAAATAACAAAAGGCCCCCAATGTCCAGCCTCTTCCTTTATGGTAGAGAGCGCCTGGCACAAAAGCCCCGAGCGAGGCGTCTCGGCTCAACTCTGCACCCTTTCTCAGCTTTGAAGGGCCAAGCCCCCTTTTCAGCGACTCTGATTTCAGAAGGAACAAAGTGGGGTGGTGGGATTTGCCCGAGGAAGGGGTCTGAGGGCATCATTGGGTGGCGGCCACTGTTGAGAAGTTTCTGCTGCTTTGCCCAGTCCCTTCCAAGGCTCCCCAAGCTGCAGCCCTGTCTTCCTCGGTGACAAACGGCCCTCTCGGACTCGGGGGGCACCAGTAAAGAAGCTTGAGGGCTGAGAGAGTGAGAGGTATACCCCACAGATCTCGCCCGTGGACGTCCACCCAGGAGCTCCAGGCCACCTTTCGGAGTCTCTGCTTGGGAAAAAGGTAAACACAGCCATTTGTCACTGACTTATCATAAGAACTGCTGTAGCAGCTGTTCCCCCTTAATTAATACACCGTTGACTTTGAGCCTCAAAAAAAAAAAAAAAATCCTTTCGTTGAGGCAGGTGTGTGGAGCCAAATCCATTATCCTGTCAGCCGCCCCCAAAGGGAGGGATCAGGGGAGCAGTTACGCAGGAAGTCAACCCAACTGCTCCAAAACAGCCCTCCTTGGGCAGCCAGGCCAGCTTCTACACCCCCATCCCCAGAGAAAGCTCAAGAGAGAAGAGAATCTGGACAGAGGGTCCCATGATGCACCCGGGAAAAGAGAGGCAGGGGGTGAGTGGGGGGCACGATGCTGCCTGGTGCTGCTGTGTTTCCAGGGGGTGGGGGTGGGGACACAGCATCCTCAGGACCAACTCTGCCCTTTATTGGCAGGGACCTCGGGCCAATCAGCTTATCCCTGTAGCAGGTAAATTACTAAGAAGGGCATGATAGGGACTTCCCTGGCGGGCCAGTGGTTGGAACTCTGCGCTTCCAATGCAGGGAGCGCACGCAGGTTCGATCCCTGGCCAGGGAATTAGGATCTCACATGCTGTGTGGCGCAGCCAAAAATTTTTTTTTTTTTAATTTTTTTCAAAAAGACATGATAAAATTATTCAACGCAGGAGAGCATTATAGCGTGCTCACCGTAGCCCACTGAAGCCTCAGTTTGGCCCCATGCTGCAGGTGCTGTTGTTACCCCTCCTGGTGGGGGGTGGGGGAACTGAGGCGTGGTGAGGTCAGGAAGGTAATGAAGCCAGGGTTTGAACCCAGACAGCCCAGCTCTCTACCCTTCTCCAACGAAAGGAAGAGGAAGCCGCTCTCAGATCTGTTGTGCTGCTGTGGGTTTGCCGGAACAGAATACAACCACCTCATTTCAGACAAACAGCCAGGACCTCACAGAGGCTCTGGGAGGCTCCTCTGACCTGCCCTCTGGCTCTCCCCCAACTCGGGCCACACACCTTGCCGCCCTCGCCCTGACCAGGCCCACTCCTGCCTCTGAGCCTCTGTGCTAGCTGTTCCACCCACCCTGCTGATCCCCCCCACCCCCAATCTACACGTGGCTCACTCCCTCCTCCAGACCACCATCCCTGTGGGGAGTTGTAGCTGCCCTCCCACCCCGCACACCCTCTAGGGCCCAGTCCTCCTGTATTTCGCTCTTAACACTAGACGTGCTACATATTTTACTTCTTCATGCACCTGCCCCCTGCAGGTTACCAGCCTGTTACCTGGCTCCCTGAAGGGTCCATAGCCCCTCCCCAGGGAAACACTGGCCACAGTGGGAATCGGGCTGGACTATCAGAGCCAGGGTGGGGTTCTTGGGCAGAGAAGCAGAGAGGGAACCAGCCTCCCCAGACAGGAGGGCGTCTGTTTGCTGGAGTTCCTCCTGGGAGACACCAAACAGAGCCCCTACGACCTGCCAGTCCACAGCATCCTAGGACAGAAGGAGCTGTGGTGAAGATGGCCCAGGTCCCCTACCTTTTGCCAGGCACTGAAGCAGACAAGCCCCAGGATTCGTGTAAGATATTGACTGGGGATGCCCTTCGTCCGAAACGTGACTTCTCTGCAGCCCTGGTGAGTGGGGGCTTGGAGCAGATTTCATGTGTTTTCGAAAGAAAGTGATGAGATGTTTCTTCCTGCCAAGAGTGTGGGCCGGTCCCTGGCTGAGGCCCCTGTGACATCTCGGGCAATCCTCTCAACATCGCAGGGGTGAGGTGAGACTCCAGCCAAACCGGGGAGGTGCTACCCAGCACCAGGGCTGGAACCGGCTGCTCAGGCCAGGCAGACGGGCAAGAACAGCTCAGAGCAGGGTCTCAGGAGCGGGGAATTACTGAGCAGGCTCTGAGAAGAAAGGGTAGGAGAGGTATCACTGGTGATTACAGCCCGATTTCTAAGCTGCTTCTGTTTAGTAAGGAGACAGGGGAAAGTACAGTAATTTTCTTCAATGAAAACAGGCAACAGAATTCCCTTTGCCTCATTCCCCTTGCAATTAAGCCCTTCTCTGCAAATGAAATGATTTGGTTTTCATGGGGACTAATTTAAGCACACTGGAAGGGCCGCTGAACTTTCTGATTGCAAACACCAACATGTGCAAAACAGAATCCCAAGCAGCGATGCCAGACTGGTGAAGCGGCCCTGCATGAGGTTGGGGCTTCCCTGGGGTAACGTGGGGTGAGCCCTGGGTTGGGAGTCCAGCTCTGCCCCTAAACCCATGACCCTCTCCGTGTGGCTGACCCCCTTCCCCTCTCCAGCCTCGATCCCCGCATCCCAAGTAAGGAGGTTGGACCAGAACCCAGGGGCAAATCCAGAAGCTTCTGGCACATCAGTGGATCTGGAGTAAACGCCTGGTGTTGTCTTAAGCTAAGTCTGTATGATTATTGTAACTTCTTCATTTGAAATATTTTGACTCAAGAAAAGATGCTTCAATAGTACAGAGATTTCTCCTGTACCCTTCACCCAATTCCTCCAATGACCCCACAGAGCTGTGGTACATTGTCAAAACCAGGAAACTGATGGTGATACAATACTATTAACTCAGGCACAGACCTTATTTAGGTCTCACCAGTTTGACATGCGCTTCGGGTGTGTTTCTATGAAATTTTATCACACAAAATCACTAAGTTTCGGGTGGTTTGTTGCTTGTGATAGAACAGATACAGGTATGGACAAGAATTCCAGGACTGTGTGTTACAGTTAGAAGTGACAGAAACACGGACAAACTTCAGCACAAGGTGCAAGCATTGGCTCAGGTAAGCCAGTCCCCTGAGAGGCAGGGGTGGGCGGGTCTCAGAGCAGCTCCATCCAGGTGCAGGGGGAGCATTAGGGCCTGGGTGTGGCCACATGTTCTCAGAGGTCTCCTCCACCTGGCTACTACCTCTCTGAGGACATCGAAGGGAAGGAGAGACGGGAAGGGCTCAGATGGACATGAGTGGGGGCCCGCCTCCCAGCCAGTCACTGGGGATGGAACCAGAGGCTGCTCAGAACTGAACCTGGGCCTCCCCTGGGCCAGGGCGCATCCTGTACTGAAGGTAGGAGGTGGGAGGAGGGCCTCTCAAAGGAAGGGGTGGAGCACTGAGACAGGAAGAGGAAAGAAAATACGCGCACTGTAGAGCAGAAATGTGAGAGACAAGGGCCAAATCCTGGGCACACAAACCATAGGGAGGGAGATGTAAGAGCACTCCACGCTGGGCTCAGAGAACCAGCATCCAAGTGGTACAGTGGGAACTCCAGTGACTCTGAGGGACAGGAATGGTTAGTATGCAGAGGTGTCACTGAGGCCATTTGCCAAAATTCCTGCCACAAGAAAAGATCACACTTCCCTACTCTTGAAAATTGGGCCTGGCCATGTGACTTGCTTTAGCCAATGAAATGGAAGTGGCAATGGCCCTAGGAGGCAGAGGCTTCAAGAGCTGGTACCAATCTGCCTCATTTCCTCTGCGGTGGTGCCGCTGCTGGGGCTGCCTCTGCAGCCTGGGTCCTGGAGCAACAACGGCTTGGACCGGAATCCCCAGCGGACCCACAGTGCAGTAGTGTGAGAAATCACCGTATGTTGGCATAAGCCACCCAGAATCTGGGGGTGTTTGTTACTAACATCAGCTGAGAGATACAGGTGACTAACTTTTGCCACCTGCCCAGAGGGAAGAACAAATGGCTGGTATTGCAGTAGGGGAGGAGGAGGAACCTGCCTGAGTCCTCTACACCCTGGAGGCTGGGAATGGACTAGAAGATTCTGGAAGATCAGTTTAGGCCCTGGGATTATTTTCGTTCTGCTAAAGCAGTGTCTGGCAGGCTCTGTAGTGAGGATCTGGATCTTTCCAAGCTGGCTACCCCTGCTATGCAATTACTGCAAAGACAAGATCTGGGGTCCCCTGAAGAGAAGGATCAGAGAGACGTGCACAGCAGGAGCATGGGAGAAGGAGTCCTCACCCCAGGCAGTCGTGCTGGCTCTACACTGACAGCCACAACCTAGAGGAGGATGTGCTGCCAGATTAGCAGGGGAGGGAGGACCACACAGCCGTCCCAGAGAGCCGAGACCCAGGCTGGCTGTCCAGCCTTGCCCCAAGCTTGGTGGAAGAGGCTGATAGGGCGTGGCCAGGTCAGAGGCTGTTTAAACAGTGGCCAGTGGAGTGAGAAGGTGTGGATGTCCCCAGAGTGTCCCATCCCCCACAGGCACACGTGCACAGTGAGTGGCTGCCCTCTGTGGGGCACAGGTGCCCAGTATCCCCACCAGGATCTTGAAGGTGGTTGGACAGGGCTGACAGGGCCCAGACAGAGGGAAGTGTGTGTGTGTGTGTGTGTGTGTGTGTGTGTGTGTGTGTGTGTGGACAAGCATGTATGCATGGCTGTGCTCCAGCCACCCAATGGGGGAGGGGGCTTCATCTGAGACAAACACGCTCCATGTACTTTATCAAATTTGCAGATGCCACACAGCTGGGGGGGACGATGGCAAATAGGCCAGATGACAGAGCTGGGATCTAAAGGGAAGCTGACAGGCCGGAGCGATGGGGTGGATCTAACGAGATGAAACTTAACAGGGACAAACATGTTTATTTTGTTTTATTTATTTATTTGTGCCCTGCCTCCATGCACGAAGGAATGGGGGAGGAATAGTGGCTCACAGGAGGAAGGCAATGAAATGCCGGCACTCAGGGCCACAGACCTGACTGTGCAGACCTGGGGGTGGGGAAGGGGCCGGGGCTGAGCTCCAGCAGGGGACTGGGGGCTTAGGGATCATGGTCAATTCTATGGGAAGCAATGGGGAGGTCGGTCTGTGGCTGCATCAATAAAGGTATAGCACCCAGGTTTGAGGAGGGTAGCGGGGACCGTGAGTCAGAGCACCTGAGTCTGAAGCTCCGTGTGGTCAGGCCGTCCCGTTGGGCAGGTGCCTTTCAGGCAGCTCAAGCCCAACTGCCCTCCATGCTATCCACCTGGTAATCCGGCCCCCATGCCAGTCTCTCCTTTCCTATGGCCAGGGCACCCCCCCCCACAGGCAGCCTCTCCCTTTAAACACGTCCCAGCAAGAGACAGGCCTGGGACTTCCCAAAGTGGTCAAAGTGGGGGTGGGGGCAGACTCAGGTCACTTCTTCCAAGAACTCTCTCCACCTTGCACCCCAAAGCTGACAGGGCCAGGCTCAGAGTTTTGGCAGCTCAGCTGACGACTGGCAGTGAGATGTCTTTCTCCTGTCTGGCCAGCACCTCCCAGTTTCTCTGAGGGGTCTCTTACTGGCCCCCTCTCTTGGTTGTGACTGGGAGAAGATTCAGCAGGAAGATGGTCCCTTGCTCCAAACATCATAAGGGAAGGGTTAGGCTAGTTCTGATGACCCCTGAGGGGCAGGGCTGGGCCTTGTGCACAGAAACCTCAAGGAGACAAACCTCGGCTCTGTAGGAGAAGGAAGGCCCTTGATATTTTGAGCCTTGGGCTGCCTTGATAGGTAATGAGCCCCCCATCACTGGAGGTATGTAAGCAGAGGCTGCACGGGCATTCAGCAGAGATGCTAGCATGGAATAGACGGATGGAACTAGGTGAGTTTGAAGGTCTTGCCCTACATGAGATGGCATGACACTAGGGAAGCTCTTGGTTAAAGCTTAACCAAGGTTTTTGATCCATGGGAATCCTCCTGAATGTGACACCTCTCCTCCTCTCACTGTTAGAAGATACCTGGGGAAGAGGGCTCCCTCCATACCCCTTGTCTGTCTCAGGAGGGCTTCCTGGAAGAGGAATTAATCCAGCTGCAGGGTCTGGGGGAGAAGGTGTGAGTTTATGTGGGGTAGCAGCGCCTGGCAGAGAAGTAAGAACAGCTGGAGAGAGGGGCCAAGCGGACGGTGGGGGTGGGATGGGCACATCCCTAGCTGGCAAGGGCCTGGGCTCTGGATTGGAAGCCCAGGTTCTGTGACTTCCTGGCTGTGTGACATACTTAGGGGACACACTTCCTCTGGACCTCAGGTTTCCCGTCTATATAATGGGGATGACATAGACACCAACTTCACAGGTGTTGAAAGGATTAAATGACATTTTGCAATGTGCCTGGTGCATAGACAGTATTGATAATGATGAGGATGATGAAAATGTATAAACAGATGGAATTAACCAGTATTCAGACTTCAGCTCATTACAAAGAACTTGTCCAAGAAGCAGAAGCATCTCTGCCTGGAGCAGGCTGCTGCCTGGGGTGATGAGCCCCCCATCCCGGGAAGTATTCAAACCCTGCGCTTGATGCCTTGTGCAGGGAGGGGTGGCCTCCCAGGTGTGTAAGGATGGCCAGCAGGGGTCAGCAGCACAGCAGGAATAAGGGAGGTCACCACTAACCTCCCCACTAGCTGTGGGGACAGCAGTGATACCCTGGTCAGGCAGCCTTGCTTCTGGCCCAGGCTGAGGCTTGTCCGGCAGGTCAGGCCAGAGTCCTGACACCCAGTGGTCTGGGCAGGGGTGATGGGAAAAGGAGGGCTCTAAGGTTTCCCATAAGGAGCCCCATGGCTGAACACACAGTGGACCTTAGGGGGCTCTGGGCAGACTGGGGAGACCAAAACAGTGATGCTGGCACCCCAGGAGACGAAGCTCTGGGTACAGCCACCAGAAGGGTCACTCGGGTAGCTGACCCGGCCATCTGTTCTGATCTCCACAGTGGGGGCTGCCAGGATCCATCATGCCCGCTCCTGTGTCGAGCCCTCCCTCAGCTCCATTGGGGGCCTCCCGGGGCCAGGAGTATGAGGAGACCAGGTCCAGGGAGGAGCAGGGACTCAGCCACGTACCCAAAGATGGCACGTCTCCCTTCCTGACCTCCAGCCCGCGACTGGGCTGCTCTGAGAGTGGGCAGGGAGGGGGAGCCCAGTACATCCCCTGCAGCCCGCTCTGGTGCACAGAGCCCCCGGGTGGGCTGTTGGGGGCAGAGGGTGTGTGAGGGATTCATTCCTTCACTGGCTCCGCTGAGGCCTCCCCGCTTAGAGAAGGCAGCTACCGCCCCAGACTGAGGTAGGGAAGCCAGGCCCAGGTGTCACAGCTGTCAACCAGACTCAGAGGTGGCTGGGGTGCCCTCTGCCCAGCCCCTGCCCCTCGGGAGGGCGTGCAGGTCACCCCGGCCCCCAGAGCCCCCCTCACCTCCCTCTGGGGAGGGTGTACCAGGGCAGAGCAGGAGGGAAAGGGGCGGGCTGAAGGTGGAGAAGAGGATCAGAGAGCAGACCCTTCCTGGCTGGGGCCCCATTTGGAGCCAGAGGAAGCTAATGACCCCCACCCCAGGGAATGCTCTGGTAACTTGTGGGGAGAATGACCTGTCCAGCAGCATCCTAGAGGGAGCCTGGGGCTTCCCTCCAGGGACACAAGGAAGCTTCCCTGGCAAAACCAAACCAAAGCCAAAACAAATAAAACCTCTCCTAAGAGGAAAAGGCCTAAAATTCCACCATTAAAAATTCATTCCTTTAGCTTAACACTTTGTCCTTTTTAAAAATGCAAACCCATCAGAGCCTCACCGAAGAGTAGGTTTGTCAAAGGAAAGAAGAGAGAGAAGGCATAGCATCCTGGAGAAGAAAAAATGTGAGGAGGCCAAGGGAGAGAGCAGGGGAGTGGGTTTCTCAGGATTTACTTCCCTGCCTACACAGCACTGGGTGAGGGCCAGCTCTGAAGACACCTGCAGGGGAGGGAAGCTAAGCCTGCCAGTGCTGCTCCTGGGTTCAGGGAGTGAGAACAGACAGAACAGACTCGCAGCCCTCCAACCAGACACCATTCACATGTGTGCACGTCCGCACATCCGTGGGCTCTTGTGCACACCTGTGCGTGTATGAGAAACGACATGTGCGGACATGCTCCCACCCCCAACTCACACCCTCCAGCGCCTGTGCGTGACATGGAATACAAAACAGAGAAGGCTCTGGGCCCAGATGACCCTCCGGGGAAGGCAAGGATGGAATGGTCTCTACCATCCCCTCCCAACACCTCTCCAGGGTAGCTGCCCTGAGCTGCATCCCCCAGGAGTTGCTTTCTGATTTAGGGTCACTGATTGCAGCCAGTGAATATTTTTGGAGCGTATGCAGGAAGCTGCTGAAGGCCCTTGTGACATCTGAGAGGCGGAGCGATTAACCCATTAGCTAGGATTAGCTTCTCACGTTGACATCAGCCTGGGACCTCCCTCGACCTCGCCCTCTGCATCCACAGCCCCGCCCACCTGCCCAGATCCACCTGCGGGCTTCAGCTGAGCAAGGGGGTCCACCTTGGTGCATTAGGTCATTATGCCGGGGGGGCCTCTTCCTTTCCTTTCTTTTTCTTTTTTTTTATTGTGGCAAAACACCCTCCCCTCCTTTTTAAGTAAGTTTAACTTTTATCAAAGTAACACATGGACATAATTGTAAAAATCAAATAGTATTTCATGGCTGATGAAGAAAGCTGCCCCTGCCCCGCCCCCAGGCCTACTTTCACCTTTGTTGGACATTTTCTTCTGCTTCTGTCTCATTTCTACACAATGTGCAGATACTACAAATTTGTGATTTTTCTTTTTTATTTATTTATTTATTTATTTTACTTTTGGCTGCGTTGGGTCCTCGTTGCTGCACGCGGGCTTTGTCTGGTTGCGGTGAGCAGGGGCTACTCTTCATTATGGTGTGCGGGCTTCTCATTGCAGTGGCTTCTCTTGTTGCGGAGCATGGGCTCGAGGCTCGTGGGCTTCAGTAGTTGCTGCACGCAGGCTCAGTAGTTGTGGCTCGTGGGCTCTAGAGCACAGGCTCAGTAGTTGTGGCGCACGGGCTTAGTTGCTCCGCGGCATGTGGGATCTTCCCAGACCAGGGCTCGAACCCGTGTCCTCTGCATTGACAGGCAGATTCTTAACCACTGCACCACCAGGGAAGTCCGTGATTTTTCTGTTTTAGGTTTTATCTATTGATTTCTTTTATTTATTTATTTATTTGTTTACTTATTTATTTTTGGCTGCGTTGGGTCTTCGTTGCGGTGCACGGGCTTCTCACTGTGGTGGCTTCTCTCATTGGGGAGCACAGGCTCTAGGTGCACGGGCTTCAGTAGTTGTGGCACACAGGCTCAGTAGTTGTGGCTCACGCGCAGGCTCAGTAGTTGTGGTGCACAGGATTAGTTGCTCCACAGCATGTGGGATCTTCCCGGACCAGGGCTCGAACCCATGTCCCCTGCATTGGCAGGCGGATTCTTAACCACTGCGCCACCAGGGAAGTCCCTCTATTGATTTCTTACTGTAGATTAGAATTTTACTGCCCATTAAGATTTAACTAATCTATTGCCATTTCCCCTCCCCCTCCTGCCTCATACTTCTATTACCATTTTTATTAAATCAGCATCTCCTGTTTACATTCCTGTCACAACATGTAAATATGATTGAATCTGAGTTCTATAGTGCCTCAGGATTACATTTTCTCTCCTAGGAAACTCACTGTTTCCTGAAGTTAATAAATTGCCTTTTGAGGCTTTTTGTTTGTTTGCTCCTTGAGATTTCTGTGTTAACTGTCATCGATCTATGCCAGACTCTCTGACCAGACTTTAAACCTCCTCTCAGGGGAATTCCCTGGCGGTCCAGGGGTTAGGACTCGGTGCTTTCACTGCCGGGGCCTGGGTTCAATTCCTGGTCAGGGAACTAAGATCCTGAAAGCCATGCAGCACAGAAAAACAAAACAAAACAAACAAACAGAAGAAACATCTCATCTCAAGGTGGTCACATCCCTTTGCTGCAAGGCTCTCCAGGCCTGCAGAACGTTGAGGTCCTGGGCCTCCCCTCCACCACCTTCCAACATTAGATTCCCTGCTTGCCAGGTGCTGGGTTGCTCTCTTTCTTAGTTTCTTTCCTCATTTTGGTGGAGGTCATCTTTTAAGAGTCTTCTGACTCAGGCTGCATGGGAATTAGATTTTTTGACCCCTTTGTGGCAGACTGCTGGCAGCCACCAAGATCTGCTTCCCCTCCTTCCACGTGCTCGAGGGGCTACCTGGCTGGACTGTGTTTCTTGCCTTCCTTCACAGTTGAGTGGCATGGAACAAGAGCTTGTCACTGGAATGCATGTGAAAATGATGATTGCTTCTTCTGGACTTGGCTTTGAGTCACTGGGCCTCCTGTATTCCCTCTCCCTTGTTCTGTCTGTGGGAGCCTTGACCCTGCAGGCAGGGCCTGGTCCAGAGCCCGGATCTAGAAGTAGGACATCGCCAGCCCCTGGAGCCCAGCTGCAGAGGGGATGTGGTCTTGCCACTCCTCAGGTTTCAGCCCATCCTCCTGCATCAGGTGTATAAGTTGCCTCGTTTCAGAGGCCCCCCCACCCTGTTCCTTGTTGAATCCCTTGACTGCGGGCCTTCCCCAAAGTGGAGAAAGCTGGACATTAGTTGGTTACCACTCGTTTGTCTCTTTCCATCTCCCCAAACTGATTCTCTCCCCTACAGCCCTCTCCTGGTTCATCCTCTCTGTCCTGTGGATCCCTCTTTTTGACCCCTTTGCTATCACTTAGTAGGGATTGTGGACCTAGTGTTCACTCCACCCTGTGGACCAACCGCAAGGGCATCTTTGATTCGTTTTTGTAAACCCCCTGAGACCCAGCACAATGCCTGGTATGTAGCATGTGGATAAACGAATGAATGAAAGGCAGAGAGACATGACCCTCTACTCTCAATAACCTCACAGCCCCATGGGGTGAAGGATGCAGGTTGGAGGGAGGGGAAAGCAGATAGACAAAACCCTGCACCAGAACTCAGAATGGGACGGATTCTGCAGGTGGCCATGCAGCCAACAGGCTATGGGAATTCGGCTGCCACGTCGAGCACGCCACCTGCACCAGAGGCGAGGACAGAGAAGGCATGAGAGGAGGCTGGAGGGGGTGGCCGGTCAAGGCTATCTGGGCAGCCAAGCTCCAGGCACAGGCAGGGCGGCGGGGAGGTCCAGTGCAAGGCGGACAATAGGCCCTGCCCCACTGCTCGGCCCTGCCGCAGCCTGTGTGGAGGCGTGAGGACGGCTGTGCCCCAAGAAGGCCGGGTGCACAGAGAGGATGGGGATGCCCTCCACGTGAGACGTGAGGGCCAGTGCCAGCGTGGCAGTGGAGGGGAAGACTGGGGCCAGAAGCAGGTAGGGTCGTCAGATAAAACGCAGGAAGCCCAGGGACCCGCCTGGTCTAGCCCAGCCCCCAGCCCTGCTCTGGCCCCCCAGTCAGCTGGGCCGCCCTTCGTGGCATCGCCCTGGGGCCACTGTGGCTGCCCTGCTGCCACCGCCACTGGGGAAGGTGAACTGGCTTCTCACATTTCAGGCCTAATTTTCTCTGCTTCCTCAGAAGGGCTGGAAAGGACACCAGAGGAACAAAGCCCAGAGGGCCAGAGCTTTGGGAATGAGCTGGCCCAGGCCTACAAGGGCCTCCTCCTGCCTCAGAACCTGCGGTCCTGTCTTCCGCCCTGGTGTTGCCCAGAGGGGCAGGCAGTGGGTGGCCAGCCAGGCTGAAATAGGGCGAGAGGTGAGGGAGAGAAAGCTTACGGGGCCCTGTGGGATCCTCGTGACCAGGCCCCTGCTACATCTCACCTGATCACTGCTGTAGCCCCCCATCGGGACCCCCAGAATCTCAGAGCTTCTCAATCCAGGGCCAGCAGTCAGGAGCCAGAGCTTCAGTTTCCTTACCTGTGCAATTTGGGCATAACAATAGCACTTCCCTCGTGGGTTAGGGGAGGATTAACCGGAGTTGATAAAAATTAGTGGTTTGAACAGTGCCTGGCACTTAGCAAGGACCTTAACACGTGTCTGCTGACAGTGCTGTGAAAATATCATGATTTGAACCCCTGTTCTTGCCACCAGGCCCCAGGCATTCCACCTGCCCTTCTGGGTCCTCCCAGGCCCCTCACTGTCTGTAGCAGCCTCCAGGGCCTTCCCGGGGCAGAGAAGCAGGCCTGGGGAGCGGCTGCCCAAAGAACAAACTCCCTGACCACCAGCCTCCCTGGGCCCTGCTGGCATGAGGTCAGCTGCCCAGGGACAGATGGGGGCAGGCCAAGGATGGATGGCTGCTCCAGCCCCGCTTGCCCAGATCAGCAGAAACCAGGGCCAGCGGCAATGGGCTGGCAGTCCCCAGCTGCAACCAACTTCATTTTCTGCCACAATTAAATGATCGCCCACGTTTGCTCATGCCCACTTATTCAATTACCTTTGAGGCCCTGAAGGACTCGCGGAGAAACAGCCATAAATAATGTGTGTCAGTCGCCCCCCAGCTGTCACCCATGCCCATCACTCTTACAGGCCCAGCCTGGCCCTTCCTGCAAGCCCCGCACCATCACCCTGCGCATCCCAGTTCTCCAAGTAAATCCTCCCCAGCTCCCACCACCCACGTCTGCTAGTCAATCCCTGCCCTGAGAACGGGTAGATCTGGGCTCCCACCTGGCTCTACCCACCCAGCTGCGGGTCCCCAGGAGGCCACCCCCTAGGCGGGCCTCTGGCTCCTTATCTGTGAAATGACAGAAAAATTTCGTGTGAGCTATGAAGGGTTGCCCTTGCCAGAAACTATGGTCCTGGCTTCACAGTCAAAATGCAGCACCCCTCAAAGTGGGGAAAGACGAAGTGTCCTCTCTTCACTGCCCCCACCCCTGCTCCAGCCACTCTGAAGGCTTCTGGGAACGCCATGCGCTTCTAAGCCTCTGAGCCTCCGTGGATGCTCTTCCCCTTGCTGTTTCCTTCATTCACTTCTCTGCCTGGGGATTCCTATGCACCCTTCAAGGTCCAGCTTGGATGCCTTGAAGTGCACCCCCCAGTGGCAAGCCGACTAATCTCTCCCTCCTTACACTCGCACAGCACCTCATATGGTGCCTCTGTGGTACCCATGGGTCCTGCATTGGGGGGACAGCCTAAGATTCAACTATCCTGGGCCACTGTTCCCATATAACCATGTCAGGGCTTGAGTCTGAATTCAGGGTTGGAAAGTGTGGCCACTGTGTCTCCCCTCTCCAACTGAGGCCCAGTTCACACGAGGACTTGCTGGCATTTATAATAATAATAGTAGTCGGGGCTTCCCTGGTGGCGCAGTGGTTGAGAGTCCGCCTGCCGATGCAGGGGACGCGGGTTCGTGCCCCGGTCCGGGAAGATCCCACATGCCGCAGAGCGGCTGGGCCCGTGAGCCATGGCCGCTGAGCCTGCGCGTCCGGAGCCTGCGCTCCGCAACGGGAGAGGCCACAACAGCGAGAGGCCCGCGTAGCGCAAAAAAAAAAAAAAAAAAAAAGTAATAATAATAATAATAGTAGTCAACATCTGGGGGGGCCTTTTGTCAAACCAGAGCGGCTGGGCCCGTGAGCCATGGCCGCTGAGCCTGCGCGTCCGGAGCCTGCGCTCCGCAACGGGAGAGGCCACAACAGCGAGAGGCCCGCATAGCGCAAAAAAAAAAAAAAAAAAAAAGTAATAATAATAATAATAATAATAGTAGTCAACATCTGGGGGGCCTTTTGTCAAACACTGTGCTAAACATTTTTTTACTTGTACTACATCATTGCAATGTCACAATAACCCTAAGAAAATTATCCCCACTTCACAGATGAGAAAACTGAGGCTCGGTGAGGTTAAGATGCTTGTCCAAGATCACATCACCAGGAAATGGCAGAGCTGCAACTCCGAACCGAGGTGCGTCCACATCTCAGTCCACACTCTTTGCCAGCACCCCATCGCGTGCAGCACGGGCCGAGGGTTCAAGTCTGGCTCCTCCGCTGGCTGCTGTGTGACTCTGGGCAAGTCCTTTCATCTCTCTGCAGCCTCGCTTTGTCTCTCCTCTCCTGTAAAATGAAAAGATTGTAGCCGGTGATCTCTGAGGGTCCCACCAGCTCAGATGTTCTGAGAGTTCATTTCTTTCTATAAAGCATTGCTCTGACCAGCAGAACCAACAAAGTTGTGAAAACTAAAGGCACGAATGGTGGGTTCACCTCCTGGGGAGCTGCTCTGGGGCAGGCCACCCCCCCGTGCCCCTCCCCTCATGCCCAGAAAGCAGGTGGCAGCCTGTGCCCTCCAGGAGGGCAGCCCTCCACCCTAGAAACGGTGGCAAAGTCTCCGGGCTTCAGGGCAGGGCAGGGCAGGGTCCTTCCTCTGATGGCCTTTGATGTCAGCCACCGGGGAGGCCTCATAAAAGTTAAGGGGCAAAGGAGGCAGATGCTGCAGTCCTGACGTGAAGCTGGGTTCTCAGTGCCACCCATTGGCTCTTGCTCGGATTAACAGCCCACAAGAATCCGCCCCCCTGAGCACTGTCTGGGGAAGGCGTCCTCACCGAGCCCCAGCCAGATGTGAGCTGGGGACGTAACCAGCCCTGTGCCAGGTCCCCTCCCTGTGTCCCCATGGGGGGACCGGATGACACCTCCCTCCTTCCACTTCCCCAGCCCAGACCTGGCTCTGGGCTTGGCTGGGGAAGTGGGCGGGATCACCCCAGGCATCCCCCCCGCCGACGGGGGATGAGTTCCTGCACCACCGTTGTGTGATTGTGGCGCTGCCTGGTGAATAAGATAGCGGTTGAGAGCGGGGGACCGCAGGTTCAAATCCCAGATCTGCCACTTACCAGCTGTGTGCCATGAGGCCTCTCTGGGCCTCTGTTTCCCAGCTGTAAACTGCGGTTAATAATGGCCCCAACCTCACACTGGATGTGAGGGTCAAATGAGGTTACGTGTGCGTGTGAAGAGCGGGTGCCCACCGACTGTTTCCTGCCCCTGCTGAATGGTGGCCGTGCTGGTGTCTCCCTCAACGCTCTCCCCTCCCCCTGACATTACTCCCAGGACTGGTAGGTGACACCCCTGCTGTGTCCTGGTCAAGGGAGCCCAGCCGACTGACAGAGGGTTTAACACCTGCCCTCCTGTGTGCAGTCTCCTCAGATTCCAGGGTTCCCTGGGTCAAGTGGAGGCTGAGGAAGTGGAGTGGCTGCCGTGGCCTGGGGCCCTCCGCCCCCAGGGGTCATAGCTCATCAACCATCTGGGAGCCCAACAGAAGTCCGGGCAGCCTCTGATGCAGAGCCCGGGATGGGATCCAGGCTACAAGTTCCCAGGTGGGGTCGAGGGGCTCAGTCAGGCCAGCACAGACCCAATCCAGGGGGAGTCACCAGCTGCCCAGCCTCCTCTGAAAGCGAGAAGCTGCCAGTGACCGGTGACCTTTCTCAGCGTGTGGTCCATCCTGGGCTTTCTAGGGAGGGAGTGGTGGCAGCTGATGGAGGAGGCGGTAGCCAAATCCCAGAGGGCCCAGTGGCGGGGGCGGGGGGGTGCTCTGGATGACTCAGGGAGAACTGGGGAGGCAGGTGAGAGAGAGTCACATGTCAACCACAGAGGAGCTTCTGCCGGAACCTGGGCAGCTCAGCAACATCTGTGGCAGCCATGATGTTTACCCTGTGGGAAGGGGGTGGTGACATGTCCTGGAACACAGAGGGTTGTTGTTGTCTCTAGAACAAGAAAACTGGGTCATGAGGGGAGCTTCTAAGGAAGAATGTCACAGTGACCAGGCCAAGGACTCCATGCCCGGGGCCAGGAAGAGAAGAGGAAATCCCCAAAGGCTCATGACTCCACACACCCCCAGCTGTGAAAGCCAGAGACCCAGAATGAGTTCATGCATTCATTCATTCATGCATTCATTCATCAAACACATACTGGGAGGCTGGCACTGTGCTACATGCTGGGGACATAGTGTGAAACAAAATGAGCCAAGTCATTGTCCTCAAGGAAGGGAAACACAAAGGAGCAAATAATCACACAAGTAAGAGTGAGACCACATCTGGGATAAGTGCTTCTAAAGAAAGGTACTGGGTGGGTGACGGTGTTG
The DNA here is from genome assembly GCF_002837175.3 of Physeter macrocephalus. Classification (NCBI taxonomy): domain Eukaryota; kingdom Metazoa; phylum Chordata; class Mammalia; order Artiodactyla; family Physeteridae; genus Physeter; species Physeter macrocephalus. The sequence continues at coordinate 27,172 of NW_021145935.1, read as the reverse complement.
GAGAGGTCAGGGAGGGCTTCCTGGTGGAGGTGATACTTGAGCTGGCATCTGAAGGGTGAAGAGGAGTTAACCAGACAGAGAGGTGGAGGAAGGGCATCCCGGGCAGACGGGACAGCAGATGCAAAGGCCCTGTGCAAGGTGTGGTTGGACCACAGAGGCGAGATGGGGCTGGGGAGCTGGGCTCTGGGAGGCATTTGGACTTTATTCTTAGGACCAGGAGCCACTGAAGAGTATTAAGCAGGTAAATGACATGACCCAAATTGTTCCAAAACATCAGTCTGGAGAGAATGGCTTGTGGGAGTTGAGGAGAAGGGAGGACAGCACGAGGAGCTACTGAAGCCATCGTGCCAGAGACAGCAGGGTGGTGGCCACAGAGATGGAGCAAAGGGGACCAGTTTGGGACGTGAAATCCACAAGATGTGGAGCTGGATGAACTGGTGGGGAAGGCAGCAGTGCAGGGATGGTGGTCGGGGTGTCCTAAAAGGTCAGTCGAGTCTGTTGGGGGGACAGGTCAGAGAGGGACCAGCCCACCCCTTTGCCTTGAGGATGGGCCCCAAATAGTTGGAGTATGCTTATGAGCCCCAGGCATTTTCTGCCTTCAAATGGTGACATCTGAGAGCTAGTCTGGAACGTTCAGTGCACGGAAGAGCCTGGCTGCTGGTCAGGACTGATTTCCTGGAGGAGAGATAAGAGCCAGACCCAGTGTCACAGGATCCCAGACGGGGTGGCATTGGAAAAAGGCAGAGCAGCAGGCATTTTGCAGGGAAAGCCAAGCTTCAGGAAAATGACCATGGAGAGAACTTGGCTGCAGTCAGAAAACAGAAATAGAGCAGCGTATCCAATTGCGTAGCAGAAAGGACAAGATCATGGGTGCTTTTGTTTACTGCTGTGTGTTTAGGATCACATACTGGGGGCTCAAAAATGTGAAATAAATGGGTGAATGAGAAGTCAGCGTGGAATCTTGCTCTTTACAACAGCAAAACAAAAACCAGGTACTGGAAGGTGAACCGACCCTCCTGAGGCCCTGGGTCCACCCAGCATCTGCCCCTCACCAGCCGTCTTGGGGGGAGGTCCCTTCCCCTCTGCCCCACTAAGGGCCTCCCGCTCAGCCTGTGGTGGCTCTAAGTTTCCCAGAACAGGGATCTGAGTCCAGCCAGCAGGGAGAGGGGAAGTGGGGGAGGGCTGGAAGGAAGGGAGGTCACGGCCAGGTAACCAGAGCCCGGAGCATAGCTGGGCAGTGAGGGGCCAAGCACGCTGGAGGCTCAAGAGGCAGCCTGACCGTCTGCTTTCCCTAGTGAAATGGGATCCGCTGGCCTGGGCCGGGCAGCAACGGGGGGTGCACGGGGTCCTCGCTCCACTTTAAAACAGGCCTCAGGGCGCCCTGGGAATCCCTGTTCTGTCCTGCCCTGTCAGGGGGAGGACCCGTGGTGGGAACGGGAAAGGAGGCTGGCCACAGGAAGGGCAGCTGGGCTGTGGGCGGCCAGCCCCAGGCCCCTTCTTTTGCCAATAATACATCTATTGAGCAGCACGTGCTGTGCCAGGCCCCAGAGTGGGTGCGGTGGGCACTGAGTGGACAGTGACCTAGGGCACCTCTGGGGACCAGAGGTGCAGGGACCAGGAGAGCAGGTTCTAGCCCTGCCTCCTCTCCGTGCTCACCTGCTCCGTGAGTGAGCAGTGAAGGAGAGACTGCCCCGGGTGCGCGCTCCACGGACGCGTGGAAACTCGGGGAGGGGCGGGGCAAGCCACGTGTCTCAGTGCTGCAGCAACAGATCTGCAGGCGGGGCGGGGGTCCTTGTTAGACCAGGGGGTGGGGGAGGGGACCCTGGGGGATTCGGCCCAGAGTCAGAGAGAGGCCCGATGCCCCTAGGGGGAAGCTGGCAGAGGGGGCGGGGCAGAGCCTCTAGCCCCAAGACTGCTGCGGAGCCTCTGAAAACCGAGCGCCCACACATGGAGAAGCCCCGAAGGGACAGGCTGGGGTCAGGGCAAGTGGGCTGCGCAGAGCCCAGAAGAACGGTGGCCAGAAGTGCGGGGTAGCTGGAGTCACCTGAAGGGTGGACGTCAGACCTTCCTAATACTTGGCCCAGGGTCACTCAGACCTGAAACCTGTCCCTTGCTGAGTCTCTGCCCTTTGCCCCCACCCCACCCCATCTCTCACTCGTCACCAGACCTTGTCAAGCCTGCCTTCTCAACACCTCAGGGACCTGCCCGCTCCCTTCCACCCCACTGCCTGCTCTCTGCACCAGGCTGGGACTCACCTGGAGGACAGCACCTGGGGCCTCATCACCTGCCTGCCCGCCTGTGATCCACTCCTCCCCAGTCCGCTCTCCTCAAAGCAGAGCGAGCCCTCTAAACACACACCGGGGCCCGGCCCCCCCTCCCCAACAACCCCCGGCATAAAGTCCTTGAGGGCCTCCCGAGAAGCTGAGGACAGAGAACTGTGAGGCCCGCCTCCCCACCCCCTCCCACCCCCCAGCCTCATGTGTCATCACTCCCCACTCCCTGCCTGCTCCAGCCACCCTGAGTGCCTCCACCTCCCCGCCCCCCACCTCCACCCCAGCTGCCTCTGGGCCTTTGCATGTGCTCTTCTCACCACCCTCCCCTGAACCAAACCTGGATGACCCTCCTCCTCCTTCAGGTCTGCGTAGGTCACTTCTTCCAGGATGCCTTCCCTGCTTCCCCCAGGCTGGTGAGGGCCCCCCCCAAGCCCCCTGTCCTCCCAGCAAACACTTACCCTGGAACTGCCCTTTGACTTGCTGAAGCCCCTGACTGTAATCTCCCAACAACAGGCACTGTTCTGGCAGGTTCCTGGGTCAGCCTAGCATAGTATCTAGCACCCACAAGGGCCTCAAAAAAACGCTTGATTGTCCTCAAGCTGATTGTTGATTGAATGTCTTGCTGCGAGACTTTCCTTCTCTCTGGCAGCCACTGCTTGGGACAAACTGGCAGTGAGTTTGTAGGGAGTGGGGTGGGGGCAGGAGACAGGGGAAGGGAGAACATGACCCCCACCCAAGCCTTACCCCCTGAACAGGGAATCAAATGCTAACCAGGGGCCTGGGGCAATTGGCTCTTGGTGCACAGGGCCTGACATCCATCCAGACAGCGGGCAGAACCCTCCTCCTCTTCCTCATCTTCCTCCCCACGCCCTCCCACCCTCTGGCCCTGCCCCAGAGCAACCCAACACCAGCTGACAGTTGGCCACGCCAGCCAGGCCCTGCAGGCCCTTCCCGAGGGTCAGGTGACCTCTCCTCCCCAGGCCTCTGCAGCCCAGCCCTCCGGGCAGACCTGAGTCTGGGCAGACCTCTCCACCAGTGCTATAGTGGACGGTGATTTCTCCACGCTGGGACCCTGGGAAGGGCCTTTGCCCAACACCACAGGCGGCGGGCACTGAAAGAGAAGATTACTTTCCACCGGACCCCCTCTTCCACACAGTCCCACAGTCCCGCCACTAGTGAGCCTCTGGTGAGTGCTGCCTCGGGGGATAGGGATGGGCAGGGAGGGCCTTGATGGCACCTGAGCGAGGGGAGAGAGGGTCTCACGGCCACAGGACCTGTTCAAACCATGGGGGACCGAGGAGATGGGCCTCATCTCTGTCCAGGACCCCATGACTAGGGGTCCGCTCTGTGGAGGTGCCGGTGTGTCTGTGTGTGTCTGTGCTTTGGGGCGGGGGGCGGGGATGTTGGCACAGTTCAGTAACATAGAAATTCTGTCATATGCTCTTCCCCCGTCTCTCTCCCCCTCTCCCTAGAGTGATTCCTACCCTCTGCTTCCTAGGATGTTCTGGAGTCTGGAACTTTGGCTCCTGCATGAAGGTGGGAGGGCCGAGGCGAGCCGGGACTATAGGGGAAGCTGTGGGGTCAGGTGCAGAGATTGCAGCCATCCTTTCCACGCCACTCTGGGTTTAACCCTTCACAGAGGCAGCTGTCCCAGGAGAACTGGGCAGCATGGGCCCTGGGAACGGCATGTCTTGTCCCCGCAGCCCTACCCTTCCACCTGAGAGGGGCCACAGGGCTAGATGATGTCAGCACTTACAGGCAGCGGCTGGGGCCTGGGTGCGGGCGCCCCTAATGGAGGGAGGGTGTGGACGAAGGCCATCAGAGATGTGTCACCACCAGGGGCCCCCAGTGCCCTGGGCAGTGGCAGAGTCTTTAGGGTCACCCTCCCCATAGGCTCTTCTGCCCCCCCACTCCAGTAAAACAGACTTGAACTTGAGCCTGCCACCGTCCTCAGCCTCTCTGGGGGCCTTGAAAATATCCGTGGTGTGCCCCTCCCCAGGCATTCAGATCCCACAGGGTAAGGCCCGGGCTTCTACAGTTTTTAAAAGCTACTGGTTTATTTTGTAGCCTTTTTACTGTGAAAGACTTTAAGCCTACAGGAAAAAATAGGGGGAATGGCACAATGAAATTTGCATAACCTGAGTGGATTTTCACAATTGTTTGAGTTTTGCCATATTTCCTTCACTGTATTCTCTAAGGCTAAAGTATTTTGAAGTAATCTATGGACATCACCGCACTCCCCTCAAAGACCTCAGTACAGGTCCTTACATAACCCCAGTGCCTTACCCCACTGACAAGATCATTGGCTCTCCAAAGATGGCCACATCCAGGCCACATTCCAATTTCCCCAGTTGTGCCCTAAATAGTTTTTAATGCTTTGGACCAGGATCCAATCAGGGGGCATCAGGTCAGTGTGTCTTCTGAGCCTCTTTCAATCTGGTAGCATCTCTGCCAACCTCCAGTCTCCGCTCCCCCATTCTCCCCCCCACCACAATGACTTGCTGAATTGAAAGGCCAGCTGTCCCATGGGAGGGTAAGAACAGGGCTGGGTCAGCAGCTCTCACTACAGAGAGGGAAACTGAGTCCTGGAGAGGAAGGGACGGGGAGTCTAGGCAGAGCCACGTCTCCTGCCCCCACTGTGCAGTTTTCCTGCACCCTTGCCCTGTAGTGCTCCCACAAAGCCGGCTCCTTATCAGGGATCTGAGAAACTCCTCTTCTGCAAAGGGGCTGTGGTCCCTGAGGCCGTCCCAGTGCTCTGTCCCAGGGCATCCTGGGGGCGGCAGGTCGGGCTGAGCCCACCCATGGCTTGCAGCCTGCCCCTACTTTCTCCCGCTCTGAGCAGAGTCCCTCAAGAAATCCTTCCCATGTGGTTGCTATCTTGTTCGTCAGCGGCCGCCAAGGGAACAGCAATCAACTTTGTGAGCATCAAGCATCGGCTTGTTCAGGGACCTGGGGGTAGGGGGAGGCTGGCCCAGATGGCCAACGAAGGGGGTGTGGGGTCCACCCACCCCCAGGGGAGGAGCTGGTGGGTTGTAGATGCTGAAGACCACTTCCGCTCTGCTCAGATGGACCCTCCATCACCCTCGCCCCACCTCCTCGGCAAGCCCCCGTCTCCGGTTTTGGGGTCCCTCCCCTGTGAATCGAAACAGGCACCCCACTCCTCAAAGTGTGCCTCACCCATGTCAGGAAGCTCCCCGGCCCCTGCCAGACAACCTTTAGAAAAAGCAGGTAGGTGACAGGAAGTGAAGGGAACGTGGGGGGACGTCCACCTTGAAGGTAACTTCTAAGCTCCTTAAAAACAGCCATCTGGGAAAGGGAAGGGCACTTCGGCCACCGTCCAGGCTCTCTGAAGGCAGGCCTGGCAAACCCAGGGCAGATGGGGAAAGCGGCCCCTGATCGCTGGGCCAAGGTGCTTGCTGGCCCGAGGGCCTCCTCTCTGGGAGGTTCTGGCCCGTCTGCTGCTGCCCTCTGCTGGGCAAAGGCTCACCCTTCAGACTTGACTAGCTCAGCCCTGTGGCCGGCGGTGACCACACACTCCCAGACAGACAGACAGACAGACAGACACACACACACACACACACACTTCTCCACCCCACTATTGTGTTTTGACCTTAAAAAGCTGTTTCTTCTTAGGGTCCTAGAGATGCCATACTAACCACTGGCAAGACAGTCTATCTCTGGCTCATAAGGCAGGTGGCTGGTCATGTGACTTAGAGAAAGGTGTGGGGCAGGATATCAGAGGCTGGGAAATGTGCAGGTCTGGATGTTTAGCAGTATCCAAGACCCTGGGCACAGCTTCCAGGCGGAGAGGTCCCCAGGAGCCAAGCCTGCCTGGGAGGGGCTGTTGGAGTTGTTCCCAGCCACGGCCAGGGGAGCCCAAGGTCCCAAGGTGCTGTCATGAGGTCTGGCTCTGTCGGAGCTGGGAAGGGAGAAGCCCTCCCCCGGAGCAGCCCTTCCGGGGCTCTCGGCTTTTGAGTCATTTGTACGCCATGCGTCTCCCGCCCTGACAGCAAGCTCAGAACATCACTGCTGTGGCTAAGGACATTTGTCAGGAGCTGAAGGGCTTCTAAACTAATAATCGCTGTATTAAAATCGCATTTGGTCCTCAAGCTGGAGAAACATTGGAAGATTTTAAATGTTAAGAGAAAAGGAGAGGGGGAAAAGAAACCTTCCTTCAAAGGATAACATCAGCTTGGAAATAAGTCAGGAATATGAAGTATTGCTCTGTGATTCTGGAAATCAAGCCTTCCCCAGGAAATAGATGCTCTCCAAAGCCTCATCTTTCAGCCATGGCTGAGAAGGTGATGTGTGAATTCCCCCAGCGTTCAGTATTGATCCTACCGGGCCGGGACTGCGCAGATGGAGGGGCTCACCACCCCACAGCCCTTGAGTCATTCATAGGATGGATTTTAAAACTTGATTTTTTTCCCTCCAGAAAATAATCTTGTGCCTTCCAGGCCCTGATGGCCCCAGATGATACACAACCCTCTGCCGTGTGAGAAACTCCAAAATTCTCCTGCCCATTACGACCTCAGCAGTTTTAAATGGTTTTCTGGTGCTCTCGTCTCTAATAGATTAAAAAATGCTCCCTTGGGCATCAGAGATACACTGAATGGTACTTGTACCAAACCTCTGGCCCTGAGCTACCTGCAAAATGTCCCTTAGAGCTTCAGAGGCGAGAGGGCAGGCCATAAACCATGCTGCTTCTGAGTCTGCAGCCCAACACATTTTATTTTGCAGCCTTCTCTTGCTGCAAGCGCTTTCTCAATTATCTCCTCCCCAGAACGCACCCCTCCCCCTCAGATGTACTGGGATGCGGTCCCGAAGGCTTCCACACCTTGGCGATCTCAGGCAACCCCCCTCCTGCCTAGACTGATGAGGGGTCCAGACAGGCACCTCCCGTCCACGTGGCCTGACCTCCTGTGCACCCACTCCGTGCCTAGACCCCCAGCAGCCTTCACCTTGGCCTCCCCACTCAACCCTCCCTCTCGTCCCGTCTTCCTGCCTGTCCTTGCCTTTCCCTGTTGCTCCCTGCACACACACGCCCCCAAACAGGCCTTCCTCAAGTTCCCCCAGACTGAGCCTCCATCTATCCCGTATCAGACCCCTTCCCGGACCCCTCACTCCACCCCTGTCTTGGCCGACAGCAGTATCTCTTCTAACCTTTACAACTAGGACTCATTTTTCAACATAATTTGTTCCCCATGAGTCCCCCTGCAATACTCATTAGACTTTTAGTATCTGTTGATTGAGAAAACAGATGATGATAAAAAAAAAACTACTAGGAACTCAATAACGCCTTTAAATGAATTTGTATTTTGGTAAACACCAAAGCATTTAGATACATTTGAGAAATCATCGAGCCCCGTGGGTATTACTTTTCTAGTCTGCAGATAATGCTGGGGGTGGTGACGTGGCTTTCGGTCAGGGCTCAAGAGACCCACGGATGGGAGCCATCCACCCACGGCACGTGAATCCACACTACCCCCCGAGGGTGGCGCTCCTGCCGCCCAGTCAAGGACAAGTCTCCCGTTCCTGATGTGCACAGCTGAGACACACAGCGTAGAGAGGGCCTCAGACAGGACTCTGGCCCCCACTTGGGGCTCAGGACTCCCAGAGGGAACCAGAGAGGCTGCCCCTCCCTTACAAGGGAGACTGCATGTTGGGGGCAGAACAGGCATCGGCTTTAGAATGAGACAGACTCACTGTGGCTGAATCCCAGCACCAGCTCTCACTGGCTCTGGACCCCGGGAAAGCTCTTCTACTTGTCTCCAACTGAAAATTATTCTCCTGAGAAACAGAGATGGGCATTGTAAGGCCAGTGGTCCATAGTAGATGCTTCATAGGAGTAACTATGATCGTAGAGGATATATTTGTGCAATGAAATATTTGAGTGCCTGAGGTTGCTCCATACAGGGTATCTGGCTGTGAGTTGGTGAATTAGTCAGGATGGACTAGGTTGAGCTGCATAACAAAATACCCCCAAACCTCAGTGCCTAATATAGCCCAGATTTCTTTCTCTGTCATGCAGTCACTCAGGAAGTGACTGTGCTTCCAAAATCACCTTGGCCAGGGAAAGAGAATTTAGGACACTGCTTTCTCTAAAAGCTCCCACCAGAAGTGGCATATGTCACTCCCCTCCATGCGATGTCGGCCAAAGCAAGTCACACTTTGGCCAACGTACCTTCAAAGGGAAGTGAAATCATACCACATTCCCGTAGGAAAAGACAGAATATTTGTGAACAGTCTTGACAATAACCACAGTCAACCAACTAGTTTCCAGATATAAGGAGCTGACAGCCTCTGATAAGATAGAGATCATGACTCATTTAGTCCAAGCTGAACCCTTACAAGTTTGATTTGTGGTTTTACCTGCCACCTTCCCTAAAATGGGAGAGACGAGTTCTAAAAGAGGTGTATCTTCCGTAATTTTTAATGAACTCTGGTTTAGCCTGTGGGGAGAGGTTGTATATACAGAAAGGATCTCAGGAAGAAGAACTAAAATGTGCCGACTGGTGGTGACAAGCCACAGTGCCTTCATCCACCTCAGCTTGATGGGTGACATCTGTCACTGTGCCTGACGTGACTGGTACTGTCATCCGTCCCCACTCTGGGAGCCAAATACAACTGCAGGCCCTGCTGTCCGTGACCTTCCTTTCAAACCAAGGAGTGTCTTGCAACCCAGCGCAGGCTGGCTGTCACTCAGGCCCCCCAGGGCTGCACTGACACAGACGGTCCAGGGCCTTATTTAACGACCAGCTCGATGGCCGGGCCCCATCAGAGAAATTAGCCCTTGAGTCTCCTGGGGTGAGGCCCAGAGTCATTTCATTCAGGACATGACCCAATGACAGGGCAGGAGGACACAGGGATCTGGGGGCATTTGACCACTGTTCCCAGGGGAGGGGGCACTAGGCTGAGCTCCTCTGGCTGGGAGCATCTCATCCTCCTCTCTCCCTCCTTCTTCCTTCCTCCTACTTCTCCCTCTCCAAGGAGCACTAAGGAAGGATGCTGGCCAAGAGGTCTGGACTGTGGGTCTGCGGGAGGAGGCATGGGCTGGAGAGAGGGACATTTGTCTCCCTTCAGAGCACTAAAGGGAGCCCTTCAGTGTGTCGGGGGTGGGTGAGATCCTGTCTCTGGTGACCGCCTCACCTGCCTTCCCAGCACCCAAGCTGAGTCACAGGGGTCAGTCCTGAGAACAGCCCACACAGTGACAAAGCTCAAGTGGTAGAGCCGCTTGGGAAGAGGACTCCACAAAGGAGGGCTGTGCATTCTGTCATCTGAGCGTCCTGACAAGGCTGTGGCAATGGGCGGTAAATCAAGACTCAGAACAGTTACCCACTTCATCCCAGGGGCCTCAGCAAGCTGGTGGGGGGGACGCCTGGAACAGACCCGGGCACCTGACTCCTTGCCCAGTGCTCTTGGGAAGCAGAACGGGGCCCAGAGGCATTGCTCAAAGGCCAAGGCTTGAGTCAATGACAGAAGTGCCTGCGTGTGGCAAAAGGAAGGTCTGGCCTAAGAAAGGTCTGTCAACCTGAATTATTCATTTGGGACTTGGCAGGAAGGATGGGACGAATGGAGGCCTTCTCTAGCTCAATCCCACAGCAACAGACAGGAAACCTCAGCTTCCTTGGGAATCTAAGGTCAGCATCAGTGCCAAGGGGAAGCTGCAGAGTGCCTCTCCGAGCTGCAGCAAAACCCACCTGCCTGCCTCAGGCAGGTACCCCGGGGGCTGAAGCCACTGCCATTCCGTCCTCCTTCCGCCCCTTCCCACAACCTGCCTCAGAACCTCAGGCCACACAGCTCAGGAGCTGGAGGACCTTCAGATAGTCCCTAAGCTACACCCTAAGATGACCCTTGAGCGGAAGGGCCTCAGTTTCCCCAGATTCAAGTCCAGCTTTTTCAAAAGTACTAACTGGTTACCCAGCAGACAGCCCACCACTGCCAACCCACACCAAGTCTGGGGCAGGAGAGTTTACGTTGCTGTGTGTGAGCCGTCTCGGAGGCCTGGGGTCTTCTGGCTGATCCTGGCTCCCTGAGAAGGTTTGGCCAGGGCTCCTGAGAACATCTGACCCTGGGGATGGCAGGGATGGGAGGCAGAGGCGCTAGGAATGACAGTGCTTCTTGGGTCTGGCTGACACCCCCCCACCAGGCAGAAAGCTCCAAGCAGTTCAATACCAAGGCCCAACTCCAGGGGGGCCTCACCTGGCCCCTCACGATGGTTTCTGCAGCAGTATGGATGCCAGCCGCCACTAGGACGTGCAGTCACTGTCATCAGGTCGCGGGAGGGCAGGCCAGGGGGCATCAGGGTAGGAGAAACCAGGCCTGGGGACAAGAAAACCTGAGTCCCTGGCCCAGCACAGCCAGTGACTTGCGGGTGACTTTGGCCAAGCCCCAGCCTCCTTGGGGCTCAGTTTCCTGACTCTCAAAGTAGAGAATACAGCAGCCTCCAACCCCTCTGCATCATGGCAGGTAAGCGTGCTCTGAGCTAGTGTGCCTGGGTTCAAATCCCTGTTCTCCCCCTAATAGCTGGGTACACACAGGCAAGTTACTTAACCTCTCTGTGCCTCATTTTCCTCATCTGTAAAATGAGGAAACTAACTGATTACCTCATAGGGCGGTTGTGAGGCTTACATGGGTTCATCTATGTAAAACTCCTGGGACACTGCCCGGCTGTGTGTTTGTTACCATTTATTGTTATTTTCTCCCCATGCCACGACTGGTAGGTGACATCCACGTCCTTAGAGCTCCTCGGGGGGACAGGGGGTATGGGGAAAGAAGGGCGAGGGGCCGCCCAGCACAGCAGCATGAGGGTCTGACTGGGACGCCGCCTGGACGCTGCCAGAGCTGGGCTTGCAAAGGTGAGGCCAAGCCTGGTTAGCGCCAGGCGCTGGGGAGACAGCGTGGTGCGTGGGGCCTCGGCTCCTTCCAGGAGTGGCTATAAATGAACTTCGCAACCTGGCTGTCCCTCTGCTTACCAGAAGCGCCTCATCCTCCCTGACCCGGGGACTGGTGAGCTGGCAAAGGCTGACACACAAGTGAGCCCGGCCAGAGGAGAGGTGTCGGGCTGCCTTGGTTTTTCTCTTCCTTCCTCCTTCCTGCTTCGGCCAAGTTTGCAAGGAGGATTGGGTTTGCCAGGGAACTGTGATGTCTTGTCTGATAACCAGACTGAAGGTATCAACTCATCCTAGGGCTGATTCCCGATTTTCCTCGCATCTAGATGCCTCCCAACTTCTTTCCTCAGCTCCTGGGGGCAGATCCCAAGCAGGGCTCACCTCTGGGTGGTCTCAGAGCAGGGCTGCGGGAAGCCCCTCGCCATCAGGCCCCAGTCCTCCTCGCCCCAAGGCCTCGCCCCAGCACCCCCAGCCTCCCCAGTCACGCTTCAGCCACGCATCCGGCAAAGCAAATGCACACACCAGGCAGAAGCCACCCCCTTTCCCTTCCTAAAGGGGAGCTCTATGGCCTGTCAAATAGTAGCCAATTCAGGGGCGGTGCTGTAGAGGGGAGTGTCGGGCCAGGCTGAGGCTTTCAACTCCTCCTGGTGCTGGAGGTCCAGGTGGGTGGTGGGAGCTTCTCTGAGCTGGAGTCCTGAACCAATGGACAGGTACTGCTGTGTGTGGAGCCAGCCAGCCATGCCCATGGTCTGGACTGAAGGTCAACAGAGGGTTAATCACGCCCAGCGCTACCTAGCCTAGCTGCATCCTTGGCCGGCCGGGAGTCCAGCAGAGGAGAGAGTATTAATAACTCTGTGGTGACGGGCACCGCTGCGGGAATGTCCTCTCGAACAGGATGAATACGACCACAAGAGCCTCCCCTTGCAGTGTCTCCTTGGCACTCTCCTGAGACAAAGTCAGGATGTCTTTAGGAGCCATGTTTCCAGCCCAGAGTTCCAGCATTTGCCTGAGGTCCGGCAGGCCCGCTCTTAGGGAGGGTGAAGGATGCACACGTGGTGGGGGGGCCAGACGAGGAGCCCCCGCTTAACTTCTGCCTGTGCTCTTGGCCCGAGGTGGGCCCCAGCAAGCCATCGAAGGCTTTGCTTTCCTCATTTGCAAGCAGCAGTGATAAAGCCGGCCCTCCCAGGGCCGGCAGGAAAATATGACCACCATGGCAATAATGTTAGAAATAATCATGATAAATCACATTTATTGAGCACTTAGCTCCGGGTACTGGGCTAACCTTTTCATGGGCTTATATCTCAGTTCTGAACCCTAAGTCCACAAGATGGGTATCATAATTATCCTGGTCTACAGATGGGGAAACTGAGGCCCAGAGAGGTTTAGTAACTTCCCCAGGTCACACAGCAATGATGTTGTGGAGCCATGATGGTGCACAGCAGATGTATATGCAATATCAAAACGAAGCATTCCTGTACCCCTCCAGCCCCTGCAGGATGGTGAGTCCCCACCAGCAGGGACTCTTCTCTCTTCTCGTTGGGTTGGGATCAAAGTTCCCAAAGGTAGGCAGGCAACGGGACATGAGAAGTTCAGACACACTCACTGCACTCTGAAAGCTTACAGTTTTAGGTATTGTTTTTTGAACGTTTAATATTAAAATTCAAAAGGCACAAAATGATATGTAGTGAAAAGTCTCCATCTCAGCCCTGCTCCCCAGGGGCAGTAACTGTTACCAGTCGTTTGTAACAGATTATTCCAGAAGAAATCGATGCCTATTCACAGTCTTGTTTAACTACCTGGGGGTCGTGGCTGGCGACTTCAAGTGCTGCCCCCACCAGCACACCACCTCCCTCACATCCTTTCCCTTCCTCCTCTGCTTTCCAGGGAACCCTGCCAAGAGCCCTCAGCCAGGAAGACACCTGTGCTATGACAGCGATAAAGGCCAAGAAGGAGAAAGTTGAGGACTGCTGACAGCCCCGCCTTCTGTCCGGGACCTGCTACCTCGACCTCGGGCCCTCCCTCCTCTTGTGGATTTGCGGGTTGCCCCCTTCCCACGCTGAAGCATGGTGGTGCAGGACAGCATGGACACCCCTGGCGTGCCACTGGAGCCCTTCCTGCACCAGGTCGGAGGTCACCTGAGCATACTGAAGTATGATGAGCACACGGTGTGCAAGCCCCTCATCTCCCAGGAGCAGAGGTTCTACGAGTCCCTGCCACTGGCCATGAAGCGCTTCACTCCGCAGTACAAAGGTGAGTGTCTGGGCGGTCCCCAGCGCTCAGTACCCCCGCATGGGGCCAGCACGGGGCGGGCGGGCGCACACACCTGCCACCTCCTCAAGCACATGTGTTGAAGTGTTGCCATGGAGACCTGCCCCTCTCCACAGCCCAGCTGGCCTTCACAGCCCCAGTTTCTCTGAACTCTTTGAGCCTCCAGGCCTGGAGTGTTATGCCATTTGGCGTCTTACAAAGTAGCTCCAGCCACCAGGCTTCGAGGAATTGAGAATGGGATAAAGTGATTCCCCAGCCCCACCCCGCCCTGATGGGGCATCCTGGTCTGTGCTTTGGGAGTGCCATGGCTGGGTCCTGTGACTGTGGTTGGTAAACACAGGACAGGTGGAGACCTCCTTCACCTCCCTCAGGTGACCCAGGTGCATGGCAGGAGCCTTGGGTCTGAGACAGGTTATGGAGGGGCTGGTTCACAGTGTGTTTGGGAAACCAGAATTCCCACCCTCATCGAGGGGCAAAGCCAGGGTGTTTCCGTGGTGTAGCTGGGGAAACGGTGCACGGAGCAGTGTGTGTGCTGGATCTGAGCACAGAGTGGGTTCTGGGGAGAGAAGCCTGTGGGGGGAGGGCTGCTGTTTGCTGGCCTCCGGACAGGGGCACTCTGTGGGCTGCCAGCATCCGCGGGGCAGGCTGTTTTGTTCACATCCAGCCTTCGGTAAAAGCGGTTCACAGGGCTCAGGGCAGGACTCTGCCAGCCACGGGCCCACAAAGGGATACATACTCAGAGAAAAGACCTCCTTTAGAGGATTTTAGACCTCTAATAAGTCAGTTAAAAACTTACCTGCATTTCAGTGATGTGGATAACTGGGAAGGATGGGGCCTGTCTTCATCGGTGTTTCTCAAAGTGAGATGCAGGATCAACCAACTTTATCAGAATTGCTGGTGTGTGTGTGTGTGTGTGTGTGTGTGTGTGTGTGTGTGTGTGTGTGTTTAAATGCAGGCTCCCAGGCCCCATTCAAGACCTCTGAATCAGAATCCCTGGGATCAGGGCCCAGGAATCTGTATTCAGCATTCTCCAGATTCAGACCCACTGAGAGGGGCCCAAAGCCTTGAGCCCTGGGCATTGCTTCAGTCATGGGCTGCCAGCACCTCTGAGAGTCTGAGATAAGACAAATGAGAGACAGGGTGGATGGCTGGTGTACAGCCTTTGCAGGCCTCCCCGGCGGCCCTCTGGGGCCGCAGGCCAGCATTGCCCATCAGCTGTGGATCACTGCCCATCTTGTCTGAGCATCCACTGGAACTAACATCTGGCCCTTCACAACTGAACTCAAGCCAGCAAAGGGGCGGCAGGATCTCGGGTGGGGTGGCCTCCTGCCCGCAGCATTTCACGCTGGTTCGACACAGCTCCGGAGCTGAGACAGGCTGCCAGGGCAGCCCCAGGCAGAGCGGGGAAGTGAAAGAGGCCGGTGGGTTTCCAGGACCACATCCTGTGCCCTCCCCGTTCCCCGTCTGCACGAGCCATCCTCCATTTGGGGCAGGGGGTGGTGGCGCGGGTGGGTTAGGACTGCACCACTCTGGGGAGTCTTGGCCACTGTCGACTCTCCAGACCCCTCCTCTGCCCTGCTTCCCTCTCAGGTTGGGCCCATCCTGGTGCCACCCGCCTTGGGGCCCCGCTAACTTGATAGATTGATTTGAGTCATCACTTCATGCATCAGTCTTTGCCTTGGGGCTTCATTCAGGAGATGATGTTTGCAAACAAGTCGGGAGGGGCCGGGTCAGGGAACCACAGGACATCTCTCAGGTGAGACCACACAGCCTGACAGAGGGTGAGGGTGAGGCAGAGCCCATGGGCTGGCGTGACACCCAAACAGGAGGTTTCGATGACGCAGAAACGCTGATTCCCTCACCTGCCCGAACACGATCTACGTGATGCCAGCATCCGGGCACCACCCAAGGAAGCGTACGTCTGAGGAGACACTAGAAAGGGCCCAGAACTGGGACCCTCAAGCCCTCAGACGCCAGGGGCAGAGAGCTGAAGTCAGGTTTGGGATGGCAAAGGGTCCCTCGAAGGACCTCAGGCTGTGCGGGCATCTTGTTTCACCAGAAAAGAAAAGTAATATCGGCCAACCCTTAGTGTTCACTCAGTGCCAGACACACTGGAAGCAGTTTCCATGACTGACTCGTTTAATCCTGACAAAAGTCCGCTGAGGAAGGTATTTCTATCATCCCCATTTCACAGGTTAGCAAACTGAGGCACAGAGAGGTGACCCAACTTGCCTCAGGCCACACAGCTAGTGAGGCAGAGCCAGAATTCAAGTTTGGCTGCCAAGTGTGGGCTCTCGGCCCCCCAGGCCGGCTCCACCAGTGACTATCACTGAAGAGACAACTCCTCAGATGCCAGTGCTCAGGGGTCACCCAGCCCAACGTGGGAGGGGATGTGACTTGCCCAGGGTCACTCAGCTAGTGACCTCAGGTCAGGGGAACTCGAACACCCACAAAGCTGCCACGGGGGTCTCCCTTTTCTTTCTGGTGGGAACAACCCAGAAAGAGGGGCTGTTCCTGACGTGGCCGCCGCATGCCCCGTAGCCCACCCTCTTCCTTCTCACTCCCTGCACGGTGATGGCAGCAGACTGCCGGGCAGGCACGTCGTTCCCAAGGGCAGCCTCCCTGTGCCAGGAGCCCATCCTGGACCCTTTGCTGGGTTCCTTGGGCATGACAGCGTCTTGAGGCTGTGTCCGTCTGCCTCCCAGTCTGCCCATCGGCTTTGGGTGAGTGAGGACATACTCCTAGGTCAAGTTGGTAGTGGATGAGCCAGATTCATGTTACAGGCAGCGGCAAATAAATGTTCTCATGAGCTTAGAAATAAATACATGACAGAATATTCACAGAAGCTGCTCGGCCAAATCGAAATTGCTGAGATGCTCTGGGCACGTCAGCCAAGGCGGTGAGCACTCATGTCTGCCCAGCTGACATGGTCAGCTTGGAGGTGCTTGGGGGGCTGGTGAGCAGGCAGACAGGGCCGGGGTCCCCCGCTCTCCTGGCCAGGCAGAGGCAGCAGAGTGTTGGGAGCTCGTGGGCCGCCAAGTCCCCATGGACACCCGAGGCAAGCTGGAGGCCAGACTGAAGGCTCTTGACTGAAAGAACAATCCAAGCCCCAGGGAGTCTGGATTCAACTGACTTGCTGCTCTTGTCAAGGGCAGGCAACCCGAGATTGTTTGCAAGGCCGCTATGTGCTATGGTCCCGGGTTTCAGAGGGAAGGGCTGGGCTGAGCCGAGAGTGTGTGAGAGAGGGAGGAAGACAGACCAACGGAGACACAGAGCCAGGGAGAGGCATGCAGGGAGACAGAGCGGGAAGGCAGAGACATGGAGTCTTGCTGGGTAGCTCTGACAACATGAGAAATAGAAAAGACTTTCGGATCTTATTGGTTTGGGGTTATTTGCACCTCTGCTTGCCTCCATCTATTTAGACACTCAGAATGGATGAGATGAGACACGAGCTGGAGCCTGGAGAAGCGGGTGAAGGTCACGTTTCTTGTCCCTCCAGGGAGGCCTCCTGGGCCCAGGGCTCCCCAGGACCGTGGTTTCTGGCAGGCCTGTCACCTTCGCCTCACAAGTGGGAAAGGCCAGGCGGCCGCCGGATGGTAACTTGGACTTACCGAGATCCAAAAGGGCCTTGCCTTTGGCCAGCACCCCTTCCTGCCTCCCCAGGAGCCAGAAGGCTCCAAGCCCCCCAAGGACAAGCACAGAGGCCAGCCAGCTCCCCCTCTTCTCACACCTGGAGGGTAGGCTCTGGGGCCTGGGGGTGGTTCCCAGGTCAGTCCTCCTGCCTGGAACAAGCACAGCGACCCTCCCGCCAAGAAGTCAAGGCTGGAAATGTAACACCATACCCTTGGGCTTCTTGGCGCTTCCGGCCCTCGGCACTGACGGCCCTCTCACGAGGTGGTGGCATCATAGCCTCTCCGTTCGCCACTATGGAACAGAATGACCAGAACAAATGTGACTGGGGACACAGCAGCAGTGTGCCTCATCCACACACGGGTAAACATAGCGTGATGACACAGGCGGCTCCCGCTTAAGTCCCAGGCTCAGTGGGGCAGCCTGTTCCGTCTCCCATATTCACAGCTGGCGTGGCCTTCATCCCTTACCAGCCGTGTGACCTTGGGTGAGTTATCCATCTCTCTGAGCTTCCGTGACCACAGTCAAGTGTCTTGCAGGCTTAGTGATCAACAAAATGCACATAATGCTGGCACACAGTAGGTGTAAAAGACCAGGCAGTGGTTATTACTACTGTACTTGTGTCCCTGACCTGCCATCAGCCCCCTGCTCTCATGAGCAGGACAGCCCTGGTGGGCTCGGTCTAGGGATGCAGGCTACTGTCCAGGTAAACTACAGAATGCCAGGTTCAAGTGCGCTGTTATGGTTACTATCATGATTACTTCACGGGACACTGGGGCCTGGGATGAGCTAAGGAAGAGCAGAGTCTCTTAAGGAACTGGAGGGAACCGAAGGTCACGCTCAGGCTGCAGAATTAGGGTACTGGGGACCTGAGATGACAGGCCTGGCCCAGGGAGACCACTGAGCTAGGCACAGACGGGCCTGGAGCGTGTCTCGCTGAATTATAGAGCAGCCCTGTAAATGAGTCTCTGCTCTGAGCAGCCCAGGAGGGCCAGGCAGGGCCGCACGAGGGGAAATCAGCTGCCTTGGCTGCTGGTTCAGCAGAAATGACTACTTAAACGCTGAGAAGGTGACCAAGTGGCCGGGGGAGGAAAGCAACACCTGGGAGGATGTGACCACAGACAACCCTCCCATCTGTCAGGGTCCCAGCGGAAAATGAGCAGTACATGCCAAGGGAGTTAAATAAAGAGAAGTTTTCAAGGGACCATTCACAGAATTGCACACAGGATTAAGGGGACAACTGGGGAGACTTCCCTGGTGGTCCAGGAATTAGGACTCCACGCTTCCACTGCAGGGGGCACAGGTTCGGTCCCTGGTTGGGGAACTAAGATCCCACGTGCCAAAAAAAAAAAGGGGGGGGGGAATAACTGGGGATGGTGAGGCAACCAGGGAGGAGGAGGACTGGAAGACTGTAACCACCCCCAGGCCTGAAGGGCCAAGGTAAGGGCATGGTGGAGCTGAGCATGAGGGAGGCTGCAGAGAAACACAGCCACGACAGAGCCACGCCGCAGCAGGGAGGGAACAAGTGGGACAAGGCCCCAATCTTTCTCCTCCCCTCCCCCCTTCTCCAGCCAGTGTCCCTCACTGGCCCAACTGTCAGGCAAAGGAGCCATTGGTGCATGCCAGTGTCAGCCCCCAGGCACAAGATGGATGGAGAATGGGTTGGTAGGAGAAGGAGAAAGAGAGGGTCCTCACGGCATCTGCTGCAGGAAGAACAGGGAACAAAGGACTCTGTAGAGATCCAGTTCTCTCAGAAACATTCGTGTGGCCGTCTCCTGGGCCACGACCATGAGTATCTTCCACCTTCACCAGAACTCTTGGCGAGGCTGGGCACCCACAGAGGGAGGGCTGGACCCTGCCACCAGAGCGAGAAGTCCAAAGAATACCACAGAGCCATTAACGTACAGGCCAGAGCCAATGACCTGACCTGGTCAATGTTCTAAAGGAGATGCTCGGCTAGCGCATGGGTTCAGTGGGTGTCCTCACATCCTTCGCTATCACAGCCAGCGACTGGAGTAGGATGTCATGGCTGGATTACAAATACCGGTGGTTAGGAAGCACCACTGGAGAAATCTCACACGCCTTCTGTTTTCTATCCAAGAACCACATTCTGTCCGTAATCTTCGCGTGCTGTGCGTCTAACCAAAGGCAATGGCGAACGTCAGTGTGAAAGCCAGGGATGGGGGGAGGATGAATGAAGGGGCAACCCGAGCACCAGGAGGCTGTTGGAGGAAGGCTTCCTGGAAGAAGCTGCTCAGATACAGGTTAACAGAGGGGAGAGCCAGGGTGTCGAAGGAGGCAGAGGACAAGGGGCAGGAATGAGAGGAGCCCCCGACTTCCCTCACTGCCACTCAGAGTCGAGGGCCCTCTTTGCTGAGGACCAGCTCAGATGCCCCCAGGTTGGGCCCGGGTGGGGTGCTGCGGGGTGCCTGGGTGGTGTGCTCGCGCACAGAGGAGTGGGGATGCGAGGACGAAATGTACGCGGCTGCTCTGTTTCAAGCATGAAGGGGCAGGGAGAGGTGACGAAGCAGAAGCTGTGCCAACATCCGTACGAGGCCATTTTCTGCAGGCTCCGCAGCTCTGGGCTCATTCTGGAACAGGATCGGGTTCAGGCCAGTCCCCGTAGCTCTTCCTTGAGAGACGAGCTGGGGAAGGGGGGCGGTTGACCACTACCATTAAACTATAGTTCAAAAGGACATCACACCGCATCCACTCCGTAAATGTCATCTGGTTTCTCCATCCCTCCCCTTCTGCAGGCACCATCACCGCGCACCTCCGGAAAGACAGCCGAGGCCGTCTCAGCCTGGTTGCCAACCCACTGAAGGGGACCCGGGGACCCTTCAAGGTCTCCACGGAGTCGGCAGCCGTGGCCATATGGCAGACCCTCCAGCAGACCACCAGCGGCGGCGGTGCCCTCCCCCTCCCCCAGTGGCAGCACACGCAGCTGGCACACTCGCTCAAGGAGAGGTGAGGGCCACTTGGCAGGATGACAGAACCCGGGCAGCACGTCCCTAGCAGGGACCAGCACTGCTCCTGCCTGTGTCCAGGCCGATGGCTCCCCATTAGGGCCAGAGCCGAGAAAAGGAGAAATTCAGGTGAAAGCTCTGTCTAGAATAAGCCACGTGACAAAAAAAAGAAAAAAAAAAAAAAAAAAAAAAAAGGAATGCATTTTCTTTGGTGCCACTTCTAGGGGGAGGATTTCCATGCATTTCATCTCGGAAGTGGATGCACACGCCGAGTCCTATACAGAGCAGACGTTCAGTGTATATTTGTTTCATTAAATACCTGTTTCACTGAGACCATGAGGTGTCTCTGGAGGGGGAAAATGTGCAGAGCGGAAACCCCAGAGTAGTTGACATAAAGGAAAAGTGTGGCTAATGCCTCTCTTAAATCATCTTCCTTAGCGGTGGAGCCTGGACGAGGAGAGAGGTCAATTGCAGTGCTCCGTGGGGCCCTGGAGACTCAGGTGTCTCAGGATGCCCAAGGTCCTTGGAGAGTTCTCAGATTAGCTGACCTTTCTCAGATGAAAAGGATCCCTGGGGATTTTTTAAACACTTATGGGAAACAAAAGGGAGCTAATACAATGAAAGTACCTCCCTTCCCCAAGGATCTAATGAAGCCTCCTGGCTTGGCGTCAGGAAGCGGTGCATATTATCTCCATGTTACAGACCGGGGAAGCCAAGATGCAGCGGGCAAGAGAGGGTGGACCAAGGACCTATGATTCTTCCCCCCCCAGATGGCATCTGAAGC
Organism: Physeter macrocephalus; assembly: GCF_002837175.3. NCBI lineage: Eukaryota > Metazoa > Chordata > Mammalia > Artiodactyla > Physeteridae > Physeter > Physeter macrocephalus. The sequence goes on along the minus strand of NW_021145935.1, from coordinate 6,360 downwards.
CACAGTAACAGCCTAACCCCCAGCCTTCTGATTCCAGGCAGGGTCGCCGCCTCTATACTGTGTTGCCTCCATAGGGAGGTAATGACCCAGGTTATTTACAAGTGAATTTAAACCGCCTCAGCCCCCTGAGGAGGTGACATGCTCCCGATGAGTTATTCCGGACTTTAGAGAGACCCCTGTGAGGCCTGCATCGTGGCCTGATCTGGTGCCCCGGGGCCTGAGCAGGGCCGGCAGGGCACTCCGAGGTCCTGCAGGCATCCTGAGTGTAGCCAGGGAGAGTCCACATCAGGGTCCAGCCAGGAGAGCCCAGTCGGCCACAGGGGCCCTGACTGTCGTGTGCTCCCCTCGCCTGCAGCCCAGCCACAGCGCTCCTGAGGTCCGAGCTCCACCTCAAGACCCAAGTCCCCTCCCTGGTGGAGGATGTGCACGGGAACCAGACAGAGAGGAGAAGCTTTAACCCGTGGGGCCTGCACTGCCACCAGGCCCACCTGAGCCGCCTGTGCGCTGAGTACCCTGAGAACAAGAGGCACCGTATCCTTGCCCATGACCCGCCCGCCCGCCCAGCCACCACTGCGCACGGTGCTGTCAGGGGCGCAGGGCGGTGAAGGGGGTGATAGACAGACGTTTGGGGGCAGGGTCAAGGGAGGTGTGGGTAGGGAGAGAGAGCCTGATGTGCGGGAGAGTAGGAGGCACAAGCCCTGCCACCTGGGACCTAGGAGAAAGCAGATCTCTCCAAAAGAAAAACCAGAGGCTGGGGAAGGAGGACTGGGGGAGAAGCTGAACAGAGTGCCCCTGTTTGGGCCACTGGCTGTGTCTCTGCCACCTGGGCAGGGCTGGGGTCTCTGTGGGCAGATAGGAAAGATGACTGCCACGCTGGGTGGGGGTAGGGGTGCGGGTTCAAAGGATGGGTGGGTCCCTGCACCCAACCTCCCTTTTACACCTCCCACAAACTCAGCGAGCAAATTCAGGCTTGAAATGCCCCCCTTTTGTCACCTCTGGGCTCCTTCCCGCAAACCGGTGGCTGTTTTCTCTGTATTTACTAAGACACATCTGCAACCCTCATCCCTAAGAAGCTTTTGCAGGATAAATACTCCGCTGAAATTAATATTCCTGCAACTCATCTCCGAAGCTAACATCAACCCACTTCTCCCAAAAGGTATTGGCCCATTCAGTGTCTCGAGGTTTTAGCCTTATGATTTTCTGCCATAAAATGTAAATTGGGCATGGCCTGCCAGGGATTTCACTCCTGCATTTAAATTACAACCTCAGAGCAAAAAGGAAAAGGAAAAGAAGCTCACATCCTCATCAACTCCCCCTAAATAAATGGACTTATGAAAGCAGCCTGCAAAGTTAATACCTTGAATTCTTCACAGCGACTGACAGGCTGGTCTGTAATGAAAGAAACGGGAGTGAAGGGATGGGGCTCAGAGGAGGGAATCTCCTGCCAGCTTCAGAGGCCTGCTAACCGCCTCCTGTGGGGCAGTGGCCTTTACGTCCTCAGAAGCCTTCCTTAAAGTAGCACGACCAGGGTTCCTGCTGCTGGAAAACGTCGTGTCACAGTACAAGCATCCCTGCATCTTAGACCTGAAGATGGGGACCCGGCAGCACGGGGACGATGTGTCGGAGGAGAAGAAGGCCCGCCACACGAGGAAGTGTGCACGGAGCACCTCGGCCTGCCTGGGCGTGCGCATCTGCGGCATGCAGGTAGGTGGGGGACATCTGTGGGGCTGGGCATCCTGGCATGTCCTCTAGGGGCAAGGATATCTCCCATCCAGATGCTGCTGCCCCCCGCAGGACCCTTCATTTTGTGGGAGCAACAAAGACGGCGGCCAAGCACCTCTTTCACCAGGAAAACGCGTATCCTGGCCTAGGACACGCTGGGTTTTTTAAAGAGCGCCTTTCAGGATAGTGATATCAAAACCCCACCACTGGAGAAAATACAGCCTCTTCAATAAGTGGTGCTGGGAAAACTGGACAGGTACATGTAAAAGTATGAGATTAGAACACTCCCTAACACCATACACAAAAATAAGCTCAAAATGGATTAAAGACCTAAATGTAAGGCCAGAAACTATCAAACTCTTAGAGAAA
>NW_021145935.1:3589-4173 GCF_002837175.3 Physeter macrocephalus | reverse complement strand
TCACAATGGGTTAAAGACCTACATGTAAGGCCAGACACTATCAAACTCTTAGAGGAAAACATAGGCAGAACACTCTATGACATAAATCACAGCAAGATCCTTTTTGACCCACCTCCTAGAGGAATGGAAATAAAAACAAAAATAAACAAATGGGACCTAATGAAACTTAAAAGCTTTTGCACAGCAAAGGAAACCATAAACAAGACCAAAAGACAACCCTCAGAATGGGAGAAAATATTTGCAAATGAAGCAACTGACAAAGAATTAATCTCCAAAATTTACAAGCAGCTCATGCAGCTCAATATTATAAAAACAAACAACCCAATCCAAAATTGGGCAGAAGACCTAATCAGACATTTCTCCAAAGAAGATATCCAGATTGCCAACAAACACATGAAAGGATGCTCAACATCATTAATCATTAGAGAAATGCAAATCAAAACGACGATGAGATATCATCTCACACCGGTCAGAATGGCCATCATCAAAAAATCTACAAACAGTAAATGCTGAAGAGGGTGTGGAGAAAAGGGAACACTCTTGCACTGCTGATGGGAATGTAAATTGATACAGCCACTATGGAG
>NW_021145935.1:0-3371 GCF_002837175.3 Physeter macrocephalus | reverse complement strand
GTAAAACAATTATACTCCAATAAAGATGTTAAAAAAAAAACAAAACACCATTTTGGGGGAATGTAAATTGGTGCAGCCACTATGGAAAACAGTATGGAGGTTCCTCAAAAAACTGAAAATAGAATTGCCATATGAAAGAAAAAAAGAATTGCTATATGATCCAGTAATCCCACTCCTGGGCGTATATCCGCACAAAACTGTAATTCAAAAACATACATGCACCCCTATGTGCATAGCAGCACTATTTACAATAGCCAAGACATGGAAAGAACCTAAATGTCCATCGACAGAGGAGTGGATAAAGAAGATGTGGTGTATATATATATACAGTGGAATACTACTCAGCCGTCATAAGAATGAAATAATGCCATTTGCAGCAACACGGATGGACCTAGAGATTATCATACTAAGTGAAGTAAGCCAGACAGAGAAAGACAAATACCGTATGATATCACTTATATGTGGAATCTAAAATATGACACAAATGAACTTATCTATGACATAGAAACAGACTCACAGACATAGAGAACAGAGTTGTGGTTACCAAGTGGGATAGGGGTGGAGGAGGGATGGAGTGGGAGTTTGGGATGAGCAGATGCAAACTAGTATATATAGGATGGATAAACAACAAGGTCCTACTGTATAGCACAGGGAACTATATTCAATATCCTGTGATAAACCATAATGGAAAAGAATATATATAACTGAATCCCTTTGCTGTACAGAAGAAATTAACACAACATTGTAAATCAACTGTACGTCAATAAAATTTAAGAAACCACCATTTTTAAACTCATCTCAGGGTCTCTGGCAGTTGGAACTTTCCATGTGACCACGTTGGTCCTGCCCATGTTGAGAGCAGACCTTTGATGACAGTGTGCGAGCAGGTCTGGGAGAGAACTGAGAGAAAGCTTCTCTGCGTGCTCCGTTGGTTCCTCGTTCTCTTGAACCATGAAGCTGAACCCTCTCCTTCTCAGATGCTGGCAGGCAATCTGCTCTTTGAATCCTTATTAGCCATTCCCTGTTCTTTCTCTGCCTTTTCTGCTGCTTCTTGCTACCTCTTCTTGTTAACAAAGTGGGAAGGTCGTAACCTGCAAAGCCCAGCAGAGGAATGGTTAATTTTTTATTGCCCCGACTCCACACTTCATTTTTGCTGTTCTGATGTGGCTTATAGCCAGGGCTGCAGGAGAACAGGAGGAAATAAACTTCCTCCAGTGGTTCACTCTTAGAGTCTATCTACTAAAGCAAAACCAGACACGGATTTGACGGTAATCGTTATCGCTTTCCTTAATTGAAACTGCCACCCCTTGAAGCTGGAAGTTGAGTCTATAAATGTGTGGCACAGATGTCCCTAGGAAGGCTTGGAATGCAGTCCTCAAGAGAATGGAGTGTGACAATTTGTGGAGTACATGGAATCTCTCTCTGGACCTCAGACCTTCTGAAATTGATCTGATTTATTTAGAAAGAGATGCCTGTCGTGTGCTTAGGACGGCTAATTGTAGCAGCTGATCTCCAGCCCTCCAAAGGCAACACCAAGTCTATGGTATCTTTCTGATTTTTTTTTTTTTTTCAATTCCTGTTTTCTGTAAACATACCATGTAATCTGAAGGCAGGGAAGACCTGAGAAACTGTCTTGGTCAGGTACAGGCAGCCCTTCCCAGGTGTGCCAGGCAGAGGTGTGCCAACTCACCCTCTGGCCATGCCAGCCACTGACCTCCGTTCAGCCTCTGACTGCCTCTGCCATCTGAATGAAATGGGAGCGGCTGCCACTGTCTCCTCCCTCAGCATCTCTCCTCCATCTGTTCCCTTCCGGTGGCCAAGACCTGACAGGGGAGGGGAGAAGAGCTGATGCTAAAGAGAGGAGCCACCAACCCCACAGAGCTGCTGTGAACCTTCCCTGCTCCATCTAGGCTCCCCTCAACCTCACTGGCTGCCTGAAAACTCCATCCACATCTGATCTAGCCTGTCTTTTCATCTGCAAACAATTCACCCCACTCTACCCCCAAAGCCATTATGGTTTTCTTAGGATCTGCAGAGAAAGGACTTCATAAACTTTGTTTGGGGAAATTTTAATCTACTTGGCTTTCCAAGGCCATTGGCTGTGATTTCAGAATCCCACTAAAGCTTTCTCGCTTGGGTTTGCTAATATTTAAAGAGGGCCAGAAGCCAGAGTTTAAATCATGGTTTGGAGGTTGACATTGGAAATTCACAAGAAAGGAGATCCAAACCTTTTCCTGGTGGGCGGAGGGCCACTTTCATAGGATGAAGGATCTTTAGACCTTGGATTCCTATTAAAGGCTTGCACAGAAAGCATTTTAAAATGTAAAAGTTAACACTGGTGTTTGATGAAAGATCATCTTGCCGGTCATTGCAGCCATTCTTGCCCTACGTCTCTAGAAATCTGTTTATATATTAGGTAGCTTGTGATGCTGCCACTGTAGCAGATGTGATTTTTTTTTTTTAAGTTTGCAATTCTTCACATTTTCTATCTTCTTTTTAATGTAAGGTTTATCAAACCGATAAGAAGCACTTTCTCTTCAAAGACAAGTACTATGGAAGAAAACTCTCAGTGGAGGGCTTCAGACAAGCGCTTTATCAGTTCCTGCACAATGGGACCCGGCTCCGGACGGAGCTGCTAGAGCCCATCCAGCGCCAGCTCCGGGCCCTCCTCTCAGTCATTAGGAGCCAGAGTTCATATCGGTTCTACTCCAGCTCTCTCCTCATCATCTATGATGGTCAGGAGACTCTGCAGATGCCCCACGGCAGTAATGTCGTCAAAGTTGACATCCGGATGATCGACTTTGCTCACACAACATACAAAGGCTCCTGGAATGAACACACCACCTACGATGGACCAGATCCAGGCTATATCTTTGGCCTGGAAAACCTCATGCAGATCTTGCAGGATATTCAAGAAGGAGAATGAGACTTGTTGGGCCCATCCAGATTTTTCTGGAGGATAGCTCTCCAAAGGGGCCTGTTGGTAGCGAGGGTATTCTACATACCCCTGAGATGTGTCTGTAATAATTATATCTACATTCAAAAGCCATCTCTATACATGGCAGGCTATACTAACAGCTGCTAAAGAAACCAGCTCTGGAGGTGATTCACGTACCCTGGCATCTTGCACTCATGCCAGTGGTCGCAGGCTGCACAGCAGGATGAAATGGTGCCTTTCTGGAGTAAAGGGTGGGGTGCAGAGGAGTTAGAGGCCAGCATTACAGTGAGATTCTGGAGTATTTGCATTTAAAGATGCTTTCTTGTTGTCATGCTGCAGTCTCACAAGCTGTAAGGCAAAAAAAAAAAACACCCAAAAACTTTACTTGAAGCCTGGAAGAAAGGGTTCCCTAGTTATCGTTTTTCTGTTCCCA
>NW_021145934.1:48976-50000 GCF_002837175.3 Physeter macrocephalus | reverse complement strand
GGGGTTGGGGGGGCGGGGAGGGAGGAGGCATCAGCATCCACAGAGGGGAGATTAAAGGTTGTGTGGAAAGAGCCGATGGCTGTGAGTCTGCAGACCTGGGTCTGGGCCTGGCTCTGCCTCACGGGCTGGTGACTTTCCTTTTGGGCCTCGGTTTTCTTACCTGTAAAATGATGGGGTTGAGACCAGTGGTCTCTTAGCGGCCATTGTGGAATCTGTGACGCTGGCTAGCACGCTCAGCTGGGCTAACTCCACCCCAGAGAGGACTTCCTGACTCTGCTTTGTTCCTCTTCCTCGCCGAGGAGCTCGAGCCACCACTCTGAGGGCACCCTTACACCCCGCTGACCTTTTAGTTATGGGGACCCTTCTCTGAGCACCACCCACCTCAGCCCTGCCCCCTCCCAGCTGGCCCTCTGTGCTCCTTTTTCTTTCCTGGGTGGGAGGCCCTCTCAGCTGGCCATTCTCCCTCCTCAGTGACGGGGAGCCAGGACACCTGGGTTCTGGCCTTGGCTCTGCCATGTGCTATATGACCTTGAGCTAGAAACCAACTGTCTCTGGGCCTCCGGATTGGGCTGGAGGAGCCCCCAGTCCTCCAGCATTCAGACTTGATCACATCATGGCCCACAGTTTTGGGGAGCTCACCAGGGCCTGGGCTTTGTGCCCCTGGCTCCAGCCTCTTGAAAGGCCCTCCCTTGTCATGACATCAGAGTAGGAAGCCCCTGGTCCTCTGGTCCAAAGTGTCCACTCTTCCCCTAGTTCACTGAATTCCTAGGGTGAATGGGGGGCATTTTGTAATAGTCAGAAATATGATAGAACTGTCAAAATTTTGAAAGAAGATGGAAGACTGTTCTTTTCTCTATCTAAGGTAAACAAAAATCCACATAATTTAATCCAGATAGAAAAGAAAAACAAAGGAAAATGAGCATATTTCAGAATAAAAGTATCCCCCTCTCTGCTATGTTTTTGGAGGCTGTGCTTCCTGAACGCATCTCTACTTCCCTCTCCTCCCCTCTCCCTCCCCCCTCCC
>NW_021145934.1:37609-48917 GCF_002837175.3 Physeter macrocephalus | reverse complement strand
TCCCTCCCCCCTCCCTCTCCCTCCCCCTCCCCCTCCCCCTCCCCCTCTCCCCCGTCACTCCCTCTACTTCTGATTTCTGCTCTGCTTCTCATCACCCCTTTTCCCCCAGAGACACTGGCTAGAATTGTATGTGTCCCAGAGTAAGGAGAAATTATCATGCCCTGGTGGCCAATGACAATTCAGCACCTTGGCCAGCACACCACCCCTCCCCCGACCTCACCACTCCTGGCCACCTGCATTTAAGCCTGTGACATGGTCCTTTGCGACGGACATTCTGGTGGAGCATTTGAGGATCGTGAACAGGGCAAGACTCAGGCAGGAGGGGAAGAAGCCAGGAATTCTGCCCAGGTGTGAGCAGTCAGCCTCCCGGGATGTCCTCTCTGGCAGGAGGGAAGGCCCATCCCTAGAGCCCTTGAGCTGAGACTATGCTGTCAAGAGACCTGATCTCCTCTCTCCATCTTCTTCTCCTTCTCTCTCTCTCTCTTTTCCCCCACCCCACGTTGGGCCCTCTCCCCCTCTCCCTTTCAAAGCTGAGCTAACGGGAGACTGTTTAACTTCAGTGTTTCTATAGGAGACTGTTGTAGTTTAACTCCTGTACACCAGTAGCTGAGATGAACAAAGGAGAGACTCGAGGTCCAACTATTCATCCTTTCTTTGCACTTAAAAAAAAAGAAAAAAAAAAACACACAAAAGAGACCTTATCTCTGTGTTTTGTTCCTGCTGCCTGCTACCACCCCAGAGCTAATGGCCTTGTTAGGTGCTGAGCAGGCCAAGCCCTGGGACCAACATTAGACTTACAGAATCCTGGACCATCAGAGCTAGTACCTTGGCAATCAGTTAACTAGATCCCTAGCCCCTCCCTGATAGAGATGGAGAAACAGAGGTCCAAGAAGGGAGAGGGACCCGCTCAGGGTCACATAGTGCCTTCATGAGGTCACCTCTGACCTGGGAGGTACATGAGGCAGAGCCTGCAGGTGAGACTTGACTCACAATTGCATAATTCTTTTTTTTTTTTATGGCAACGAATGTCAGCTACATTTATTATGGTGATCATTTTGCAATATATGCAAACTTTGAATCATTATATTGTACAGCTGAAAGTACTATAATGTTTTTTGTCAATTGCACATCAATGACAAAATTGTTGGTTTCTCAACCTCATGACAACTAGGTTTAATAATCTTAACTATTGGCGTGAATCAACTATACCTAACATTTTAAAATGTCTGTACATGAGCAATCTTTAAAGCTATATTAGTCTTAGGCTCTGCCTCCATTATTCATAATTAAAATGATGAGCAAGATCTTCAAAAAATAGGAGGCCCATTTAAAGCTCTGCCTTTTACTAAATCTTTGCTGAATATTGGAAGTCTAGAGCTAACAGGCATACCATTCCTGACAGACTTCTATTATGAAAAAAGGACAACGGAAGTAAGGCCAATCTTTCGAAAGTTCTTCACATTAAATAGATGAAGTAATTTTTTTTTTTTTTTTTTGCGGTACGCGGGCCTCTCACTGTTGTGGCCCCTCCCGTTGCGGAGCACAGGCTCCGGAGGCGCAGGCCCAGCAGCCATGGCTCACGGGCCCAGCCGCTCCGCAGCATGCGGGATCCTCCCGGACCGGGGCACAGACCCGCGTCCCCTGCATCGGCAGGCGGACTCTCAACCACTGCGCCCCAAGGGAAGCCCTAGATGAAGTAATCTTAATTGAAATAATAAGCACTAGCTCTGCTCCCATACGGGCTTGTTGAGGTAGCAGAGCCTGGTACAATTGCGTAATTCAATGGTGTGGAGCCTGGGTTAAGCTCCCACCTGGAATCACAGTTCTGGTGGCTGCTGCCTGTCACTGAAGCGGTCCTCGAAGTTGAGAAGCATTTCCAGGGAGGTAAGTGAAGAACTGGGCTTCAGCTTTGGACAGGCCTGGGTCTGATTTCCAGCTCTGCTGAGTACTGGCTGTGGTTTCCCCGGCAAGTAGTGTTTCCCAGCTCAAACACTGAGATAATGATACCAACCTCATGGGCTTGTCTTGATGTTAGAGAAGGTGCAAAAAGTACTAGCGCTTTGCTTGCTGACCACAAACAGGGATGCAAATGGGGGTTTCTGTCATTCTATCAATTCTTTCCTGCCCTGGGGAAGATCTTTCCTGATCCCTCCTTCCTCTCCAAGGCTGTGCTGCCTTTACCTCCCCTCTTTGCTTACCTGTTAGATGTGGAGTTCCTGGTATTAGCCTGATAACCCCAGATTCTTTCATTCAGGATTTCTCTGGACACTTCATACCTCTTAGAGGTACCCTGATTTCCCAGAGTCCCCAGTTGTGTGCTCAGATTAGGTCCCTACAATTACTCCCAGACACTTGGAAACTGGGAGTGAAGACTGGGCGGCGACCAGGCTTTCTTGGACCTGGTGCTGAGACTGAGTGGGGGAAGGCGAAGGAAGGAGCGTGGATGAGGTGCTTCTCCTCCAGAGGACAGATCCACTGAGCAAAAATAGAGGGGTGTGGCTTTGGGGGAGTCACAGGGATCTGAGAGCATGGAGCTGGGGGGTGGAGATACTCTAGTTCCCGTATCAACCCCTACAACTTCTCTGTAAACTGGGGTGTTCTCCATCAGCCAATCAGAGACCTCTCCCTCTGCCCTTGCCAATGGCCCCTCCTCCTCCTTGTTCATGTCCCTCTTCTTAGAACAGTAAACAAATCAATGACTGGGGTATTTCCCTCTCTTCCCTTCCCTGCCTCCTGGTATAGGTGAAGGTCCACCTCAGAGAGCATCCAGTATAACCTCCCTCATTCTGCAGGTGAGGAGACTGTGGAAAGGACCCTCACGGTACAAAATGAGTCAGCACAGAACAAAGACTAGGCCCAGGAGTCCTGTATCCAAGGCTGCTGCAGTGCACAACTGCAGGGGGTCCCAGTGGCCTTTCTACTTACAGTGTGAACAGACTTTGTGTCCACATGCAGGGCCCTGTCTCCTGGCCAGGCTGCTTCCCCGTGAGTCAGAGGTGGGATGGACCGCCTTCGACACAGCAGACCTGGGGACCTTCCTGGCCTAGGTGGTCCCACACCCCTCACAAGGCACAAGGAAGAAGATAGACTGTTTAGGGGCAGAGCCAGTCCAGAGGTTCAGAAAACCCACACAGTTCCAGGCACTGATTCTGGGTGGCACCTGGACCTTCTGAGAGGCAGGTCCTCCCTAAGTGCACTGCACTTTGCAGCTTCTCCTCCAGAGGACAGAGCCGCTGAGCAAAAATTATGTGAGATTGGTGTGATTATCCCCATTTTCCATGTGAGAAAACTGAGGTCCAGAGAGGTTAAGTCATTTCTCTAAATGCATCCAGTGACGAAGCCTGGATTTAAGCCTAGGTCTGTGGGGTTCCAGTGACTAGGCTCCTGCCACTGCCTCATAATCTCCCCTCTGTCTGCTCCCAAGGCTACCACCACACCCTCCTCCAGGGAAAGACTGACAGTCTTCCCTGGCTGGTAAGTTCTGACATGAGTGCCTTGGGCTCACTCAGTTCTAAACTCACTTACCAGATGTGGGACATGGGACTGTAGGCAAGTCATGTCCTCTCTATGAACCTCATTTATCCCCCTCTGTAAAATGGGCATAATACTATCTACCTGGTAGGGTTGCTTTGTGGTTTAGTTATGCTGATGTATGTACGCTGCCTGGGCCAGGATAGATGGGCCTCTGTGTGTGTCAAAATGAATGGAACTGACCGCTCACAGCCTGTGACTTTAATTTAATACAAATTCATCATAACTCACAAAATGGGCAACATTTAAAATAAAAATACTGCTGGTGGTGGCCTAGATTCTGGTAGCTGAATGGGTGGGGTGAGACCGAGTATTCCTCCCGCCCAAGGGAGGCCCCAGTGGGCAGCAGTTGTGAGGTGGGAGCCCCCCAAGTTCAGCTAGTCTGGCTCCTTTGAGATGGGTGTGGTCAGAGACCTCAAGTTCAGAATCTAGGCCCCAGGACTAGAAAGAAAAGCTAAGGCATGGGAGACATTTCAGCTTGGTCCTGCAGGCCCGCTCCTGGGGTCCCTGTCCTGGACAAGGACAAAGCCACGGAGCAGGACAACTAGAGGCTCTGCTGCTTCAAAGCCAAGGCCTAGAGGTGGATTCCAATGGCAAAAACTGAAGGTGGGCTTGTTCAACATCCATTCTAACTTTCTTCTATTGTGCCTTTTTGTACGGATGAGGCTGGAAAGAAGAAAAGTACATTTCCCAGACTCCCTTGCAGCCCAGGTTCTGGATCTGACTTAAGTTTCCCCACACAGAATCCCTCGTAGACATTTGGATCTGGAAATCGAATTGAATGGGGGGAGGCAGCCCTCAGGACATCCACTGACTGGCGTGGACAGTAGAGAGTCAGCGCAGTTCTGCAGCCAGCGGCTTCTTGATGCAGGGGCTTCCTGCAGATGGGAGCAGTGTTCCTGGTCACAAAAGTCATGATGAATTTGGCGGCTGGGAGCTGTTCCTGGAAATTCAGCAGAGTCTGCTCCTCCAGCCCTTCCAATGATTTTACAAAGCCACTAGGGACCTGGTAATAAATCCTTGTTAAAGCTAAAGCAGCTCTTGTTTTCTGCAACAGGATCCCAACTGAGACAGATGCCAAGATTGATGAGGGGGGCCCAGCTGACACCCACCCCAGTGCTCAGGGCCTGACTAAAATAACTGCTCCCCACAGCCTCGCTACACCCTAGCCTGGCCACAGAGGCCTGGCTGGACCCTTGTTTGGAGCTGCTGGGGACCTCCACCATCCAGTGATGCTTGTCCTACGTCGGGGTGTGCCATTATCTGGCCTTAAGACCTGTGGGCAGGAAGGTGGTGGCACAGTGACTGTAACATGTGGGCTTAACTACTGGGTGCCTTCCACAGGCCACAACATCATTTCGACCCGCAGATAAGTGGGAAAACCATGAAGCTCTTGGTACAGGGATGGAAGGAGAAGGTGGTTCTCAGGCAACCCTGGGACTAGCTACCGCCTGTGTCCACTGTGGGCTGGGATTGAGGATAAAACGACCCATCACTAGCTTGATCAGGGCCAAGTCTTAGGCCTGGAAGCATAAGAGGGTTCTGTGTCTCTTTCAGGCAGCCAACTGCTGGCAACAACTGACACATCCTGAGCTTAGGGCATGTGGGCAGGAGGGAGACATAGGGACGCAGTCCCCTGCCCCTGAGAGGAGGGGGAGGAGGGTTGGGCAGGGGCTGCCCTGAGGAGAAGCCATGTCACATCCTTGGACCAAAGCTGCATCCCCATGAAGGTCAGAGCTACAGAACATCAATGCTGGAAGAGCTTCGGAATCGTGGAGCAAAACCTCCATTTTACAGACAGGGAAATGAGGGTAAACAACTGGCCTGAGATCTCAAGTTGGCCCGGCGGGGCTGGAGTCCCGGCCTCCGCTCTCCGGGGCAGGGCTCTCGCTGGTGGCCATGCTCAGGCCTGCGGTCTCCCTCTGCAGCACTAGATGCGGACCGTGTTGATCCGCAGCGGCTGCACGTTCTTGCCATTGGCGTGGCTCTGCCCGGGGCTGAAGTAGGAGCAGAGCTTGCCAGGGAACTTCTCGCGGAAGGTGTACAGCCAAGACATGTCATCGGCGTTATAGAAGATGAGCAGGCCTTGGTCGTAGTCCAGGAAGACGCCCACCTTGTCGAGCTTGTCGCGGACATTGAGCCGCGTCCAGGGCTCAGTGCAGGCGCTGTACTGGTTGCCGTCGTGCATGACGATGCAGTAGAAGCCGCGGCTAGGCTGGATCTGGATGCTGCCCTTACGGCTCGCGGCTTCGTGTGCCAGCCCGATCACCCACTGGGTCTTCTCCGCCACCACCACCTCCCAGTAGTGGACGCCGCCACTGAAGGCCTCAGAGCCCAGCACCGACACCTCCACGTCGAAGCGCTTCGGTGAGTCCTGCAGCGGCTGTGGGTGCAGGTTGCCGTAGGCCACGATGGTGCAGTCGTCGGACAGGATGAGACGCTGGTGGGCGGTGCCCGGGTCCAGGGTCAGGGCGGCTGGCACTGCCGGGGATGGAGGAGGAAGAGAAGATGAGTGGAGAGAAGGCGGTGGACCCACTCTATGGTGCCTCCCTGAGGACAGGTTCTGGTTGGCCCCCAGGAGGCTGTGTGATGCTGAATACAAGCCTGCCCTCTCTGGGCCTCAGCTTCCTTCTCTGTAAAATGGAAGGGTGACAGCTAAGGTCCTTTCAGATTTTAACCTGGCTGCAGGGGACAGGAGCTATGGCTGCTTGTTCACTGATGGTGTCCTGGGGCAAGGCACACAGCGGGCACTCCACAAAATTTGTTGAATAAATCTGAATGCGGTCCAGAATTGGGTAATTTCAGAACTGGGAGGGAGCTTAAAGATTATTCGGGGGTTGGATAATCACCCTATGGGGTGCTTTGGAAATTTGTTGGGGTGTTTGGGTTGTCTCAGTAGGCGGGATCCAGGGATGCTAAATGCCCTGTATGAAATGCACAGGGCGGTCCCATGCCCCCACCGATGAGTTTCAGACGTTCCACCAGATATTCATGTGGATGAAAAATCTTCACAATGACCTGAAGCTGCAGCTTAACTCCGTTTTACATATAAACATGAAATAATTTTGGTACAGTTTTAATATATACTGAATGTTTTGAAATGCAATTACCATATAAACTGGGGGAAGACTGAATTTGTTTTGTCTGGAATGTCACTGAGAATTGTTCACTTTTTTGGAAAATACATCTCTAAGAAGAACACCATTGACCAATAAAACCTACCTATTTAAGACTGCATTTGAGGCAGAATGATGTTTTAGCTATGGTGTGAGCACCTGACTTGTTCATTATGTTTTCTAGGGTGGTTGTGAGTGAGCATCTACATATTGACATATACAATATTTTATTATAAATAATTTCCTTCTATTTTTCCTTTATATCATAGAGTATATACACACACATATATATGTATATGTGTATATATACTTGAAGTTGTGAAAAGGTCATACTACCTTTGAGACATTACAAATTATTTGTTATGAAAAGTAGATGGGGCTTCCCTGGTGGCGCGGTGGTTGAGAGTCCGCCTGCCGATGCAGGGGACGCGGGTTCGTGCCCCGGTCCGGAAAGATCCCACATGCCGCGGAGCGGCTAGGCCCCTTGAGCCATGGCCGCTGATCCTGTGCGTCCGGAGCCTGTGCTCCGCAACGGGAGAGGCCACAACAGTGAGAGGCCCGTGTACCGCAAAAAAAAAAAAAAAAAAAAAAAAAAGAAAATAGATGATGGGTCTGAAAAAGTTGAAAACCACTGATTCTAGGCCAACTCTCCCATTTGACAGATGGGGAAACTGAGACCCAGTGAGGAGATGTGACTAGTCTCAGGTCACCAGGCAAACACTGGCAGAGCCAGGTCTAATCAAGACCATGTGCAATCCAGCCCCAGCCCTCTCTTCCTGCCCACCTCTCACTCAACACCCGCCACCCCACTCAGGCCCAAAGCCTTCGCCCAGGCTGTTCCCTCCACCGCCTCATCTCTGCTTGTTGTAATCACACCCCATGAGGCTCAGTTCCAGGGCCCATCCTCAGGGAAGCCTTCCTGGTTGGCCAGCAGGTATGCTCACTCCTTCCTCTGAAATTCCTTAGCTTTGTTTGTGCCCCTCTCCTGATACGTGGGGTAGTCTTCTGTGCCCATATCTTACCCCCATGTACACCAGGAGGGCAAGGACTGTGTACTCTCCTACCAGGCTCTCCCTGGTGGGCCCAGTGCCCAGCACATGGCCTGGCATGCGGAATGTTTCCAGAAAGGTTCACCAAATTAAACTGACCCCGCTTGTGTTGATCTTTGGGCAGGCAGCACAGGCTGGGGCACCCGGCTCTGGGCCGGCCACACTGGCTTAGCAGGTCTGGCTCTCAAAGTCTCATGAACTCTTGTCAAGGACTCTGTTTACTCTTGCCTCCCTGAGGAAGCTGATGCTCAGCCGGAAGGAGGAACCTAGAATTGGCTCTCATTAGCCTGGATGAGCATTTCCAGGGCAGAGTGAGGCAGAGGGGAGAAAAGGAGAAGGAATCCTGTCACTAGTTCCTTGGAGCAAAGAAAGGACTCCTCCAGCTGGCTCTCTGGTGCTTTCCTTATATGGCGGAGCAGAGGCATGACTATAAGTGGCAGGAGCGTCATCACCTCCTACTTGAGCCACCTCTGTTGGCTGCATATACACAGAGAAATAAAATGCCTCAATGATGGCAATCATCTCTAACAGGGGTGACAGCCAGTCCCTGAACTGTGCTCCTGTTCACAGTCCACTGACAAAACTGGCCATTGACTTACAGCAAGCTCCTTGCATGAGCTCTGTCAGCAATAAATTTAGTCTTGAGTTTTACACTCTTCTTTCCTGTTCTTAGAAGTCAGAAGGCTGTATGGAAACAATTAGCCCTGTGACTGGAGGGGTCAATGGAAACACAATTTTCTATCCAGGGACATAGAAGAGGGGAGCCATGAGAAGGAGGACACTGATTCAGTGTATGAACGTTTCGCCCTGTCATCTGGTCACAGCGCAGCCTGTCAGACCAGAAGGCTCCTGCCATGTGGAATGTGGGTGTTCCCACAGTGGGGTCCAGAGGTAGGAGGTGGAGGGGATGTAGGAAGTATGTGTGAGGGGAAGCTCGGGAGAGAAGAATCATCTAATCAGACACACATGGGGCCACTCCTACTGGCTGTGGAATATGGGTCATACTCAGGTGTCTATGGCAGAGGGGCAAGAGGGACAAAGCGGGCACATTGCCAAGGTGTGGGCAGCTGTGGTTGAGTGCCCCACGGGAAACTGGGCCTTATGTCTGAGGTGCCCAGGATGATTTGGGGAGACCAGCAACAGGCAGAAGCCGAGGTTAGAAGGACCAGTGGGGAGACTAGCACGCAGGCAGAAGGGCTCAGCCCCATACTCTTAAGCCTAAGTAGGGCAACGTGGGCCCTTCCAGTGCCACTGATGAGTGGGGAGGACACCCTAGGAGGCAGGCAAGTGGGCTTTCAGTGGTTCTGAGATTGGGCCTGTAGGACGGAGGGAATCCTCACTGCACTGACGGCTAACTCCCTGGCGTGGACCCACAGGCTTGAAGCCCAAGGGACCTGCCGGAGGTAGGACCTGCCACTCATTGGGTGTGCTTAGGGGCGGGGTCTGCCGTTCATTGGTCAGTTCTGGCAATAGGGGCGGGGCTGGGAGGGCGGGACCTGATCCACAGGGGGCAGGGCCCAACAGCCCATAGGGTGAGGCTAGGGGCAGGGCCTGGCATTCTTCTGAGGCAAAGGGTGTGGCTTGATTCTTAGGAGGTTTTTACACCCCAAAGGGTGGGCTGAGGTCCACCTCCTCATAAACAGAGGTCCTGTCTTCGGGCCTTTTTCAAGTCCTCCCGGAGGCTAGGGCTGACAGGAGTAACAGCCTTTAGACCAGAGAGGTACCCAGCTGGGGACCTGGCAATACCTTTTCCCCCTCTGAGAAGTCAGTCCCTGTGTGGGGACTGGCAATCCCTCCACACATCCTTTACTCTCAGGAGAGGTGACAGACTCGTCAGACAGACGCGAAACAAATCCCGTCCCCTGGGGTTCACAATTTTACAGGTCAGAGCTCTTTTCCATCCTGGGACACTTTTATAAAAACAGAAAGCAGGCGCTGAGGCAGTCCATCTGGTCTCCAGGTGTGTTCTCCATCCATTTAAGCCTCTCTGAGACCTCAAGGTCAAAAGGCAAGGAGCGTGGACTGCGGGGGGCCCAGGAACTGTCTCCTGGCCACCATCAGCCACATACCATAGTGGCCCAAGCGGCAGAGAAACCCCAAAGTCCAGCACCATCACCTGGCAGCGAGTGGCTTGTGCCTCTTTGTTCTCAAGGACAATCAGCTGTTTCTTCTGGTCAGGCCTTCAAGAAGCCTGGCGCCTCAGTCCTCCTGCCTACTCAGGCCCTCAGCTGCACAGTACGGGCATTCGAAAAACATTTTCACACCCTCTAGCTCATGGGACCAGTACAGCAGCTCCAGGAGCACAAATTACTATGCCCATTTTTCAGAAGAGGAAACTGAGGCTCCAGGGAGCTTTCTCTGAGTTAAGTGGCTTGCTCAAGTTGCCACTTCGGATGGAAGCAGAGCTGGAACTTGAGCTAAGATCTTTCACACCATGTCCTTTCCTTTATGTGGCCCTAGAAACCTGTTCAGCAAGACTGAGGAACCATCTGATGATTCATGATAATCACAAGAAACAGGTATCAAGCATTTACTAAGTTCCAGGATTATTATCACAAATAAATAATCTTATTTAATTCTCCTACCTACCCTGGGAGACAAATCACACCTTCCCCATCCCTGTTTTACAGATGAGGAAACAGGCTCAGAGAAGGCAGACATTTGCCCTGCGTCACACAGCTAGACAGTGAACATGCTGGAACCCAAAATGATTGGATTCAGATAAGCAGGAGGAGGAGAGAGCAGCCCAGGGGAGGGAGGTGGCAGGAGCAAAGGAAGTAGTGTCCGGTGTCCTCTGGACAATGGCCACCTGGCCTGGGTGGGGAGGAAGTTTGTGCCTGGGAGCTGGGGCAATCAGGCCAAGCAGTTGGAGGAGTTTCCAGTGTCAGCTGAGAGGTGGGGCAGGGGTGTGGGTGGTGGTGGAGAGTGGAGGTTCCAGATCACGGGAGTGACAGGTGCTATATGGAGTTCTCAGGTGACCCAATAGGAAGGCTGAACTGGAAGGGGGGCAGGCAGGAAGCTGCTAGAATCCAGGGTTAGGTCCCTGGGGGCACCTGCCCCTCCCAACTGGACAAAAAGAGCCTTGGTTTTGGTACAGGAGCCAGAGTGACTTCACAGGCCCTACAGACAAAGGAAGGGGCCCAGCTAACCAGGTCACTGTTCTCTGAACCCCCACGGGCCGCTGTCCTTGGCAGGATGTTCAGGGCACACCCTACTGCTTCCTCAGCCCCTCTCCTACAGGCAGCTTTCCCCGGGGCAGCGGTTCTTAACTGGGGTTGATTTGCCCCATAGGGGACATTGGGCAATGTCTGGAGACGAATTTGGTTGTCACAACTGGAGGGGGTTGTGTGCGGCATCTAGTTGGGTAGAGACCAGGGATGCTGTTAAACATCCTACCATGCACAGGACAGAACCCAAGACAAGGAATTATCCAGCCCCAAATGTCAATAGTGCTGAGGCTAAGAAACCCTGCCCTGGGGCAATCAGCAAATTCCCACATCCATTTTTTTCACTTGTGAGGGAGTCAAGAAGGGAACACGGGCTTCCTTGGTGGCGCAGTGGTTGAGAGTCCGTCTGCCGATGCAGGGGACACGGGTTCGTGCCCCGGTCTGG
>NW_021145934.1:0-37555 GCF_002837175.3 Physeter macrocephalus | reverse complement strand
GGAAGATCCCGCATGCCGCGGAGCGGCTGGGCCCGTGAGCCATGGCCGCTGAGCCTGCGCGTCCGGAGCCTGTGCTCCGCAACTGGAGAGGCCACAACAGTGACAGGCCCGTGTACCGCAAAAAAAAAAAAGAAGGGAACACTAGCACCCTTATAATACAGAGGAGGAAACTGAGGTTCAGAGGGAGGAAGTGACTTGTCCAAGGATGTGCAGCAAGTTCCTTCATTCAACAAATAATTATGGAGCACATACTTAATGCCAGGCCCTATTCTATTGGGTTGGCCAAAAAGTTCATTCGGATTTTTCCATATGTAACGGAAAAACCTGAACGAACTTCTTGGCCAACCTAATAGTAACAGAACTGAGAGCAGGACTCATTCATTTCTTTATTCATTCATCCACAAACATTTACTGTGCTGGCTGCTGGGGATCCATAGTGATGAATCAGACTCAGCCCCTGACCCCTCAGAGCTCACGGTCTAGTAAGAGAGACAGCCATGCAGACATTAACAAAACAGTGAGACCAGGAAAGCCCAGGGCTACCTGGAGAGATCCAGGAAGGCTTCCCAGAGGAGGTGTTTATAAACTAAGATGTGAAGGAGAGTAGCAGTTAGTCATCAAAGATTAAGGTTTGTGTCGAGCGTTCTTGGCAAAGGGAATAGCATGTGCAAAAATGTGGAGGAGAGGGAATATGGCTCATGTGAAACCTGAAGATGGTTCAGCGTGGCTGAGTGTGCTACAGAGGGGAGAATGAGAGAATGGCGGGGCCCAGATCTCATAGGGCCTTGACTGTCAGGCTGAGGTGCCTGGGTTGCCTCTCTGAGCTGTGGCAGCTGAGATAAATAGAGCTCCTGAGAGCATCTGCCTGAGGGGCTTCCCTGGGTCAGGGGAGGGGAAAGGACCCTTGGAGGGGTTTCTTGCCTCCTTCAGTTATGCTGCTTCACCCATGTGTGGCCCTCACCCTGCTGGGTCCCAGTGTGCAGGTCTCTCCAAGGCTGGGAGCACACAGAGACCCACAACCCCAGGAGGAGAGCCAAGAGCCCCACCCAGTCGTCTAGAAAGTGGGCCCTTCCCCCAACTACTGCCCCCTTTGTCAATGAGGGCACAGATCCAGCTTTAAGGGTTCTAGGAGATGTCCCTTCACTTTTGTGCAATTGGTCATGATGCATCCATCCATCCAATGAGGTCTTCAGTCACCTGGAGGGGAGCCCCATCCCTGTTTAGCATTCACACCCTCAGTGATTGTCCTCAGTCCTTTTCCATCTGTACTTGAAGGCCAGTCGTGAACATCCTGGGATCATTCATGCCCCTGCCCTTCCCACCACCTTTGCCTACACAGTTCCCAATGCCGGGGATTGTCCGAGGCACCTCCAGGCCCCACCCTTTCCTGAGTGGGAAAGCCCTCAGTTTTCAGAGCTCAGTTCAAACATCATCTACTCAGTGTTCCCCTGGCTCCTCCCTCACCCCATCCAGAGCCTCCTGTTGTCCCTCTGGGCTCCCATGACCCCATGTAAGTCCCTCATCATGGCCCTGGTCCCACTGGACTATCAGGGTCTGTTGTCCCATCTGTCTCCCCTGATCCTGAAAGTGCCTCGAAGGACTTTCAGTGTTTGTAGATCGAAAGAATGAATCCAGATAGGTGGAAAGAGCACTGATTGCTGTGTGACCTTGGGAAATCAGTGAGCCTCTCTGAGCCTCAGTCTCCCCAGCAGTCTTCCTGGGTTGGCAGTATGAGGCCAGAGAATGCCTGGTTAGTTTAGTAGGTAAGGGCACAGGCGCTGGGGTCTGACGTGTCTGGGTTTAAATCCTGGCTGTACCATTTACAGGTTGTGACCATGACAAGTTCCTAACAGCTCTGTGCCTCAGTTTCCTCATCTAAAAAATGATAATAACAGTGTCTACCTCTTAGGGAGAAGTCTCCTCTATATCCTTGTCTCACCTCTAAAGGACATTGCGCCTGACTCAGGAACACAGAAGGTTCCCTGCTGCCAATAGGTTCCACTCTGATGCCCTTGTGGGTTGTGTGATCTCGGGAAGGCGTTGACCTTCCAGTCCCAGGGTCTACTAACTCTACTAGAAACCCATTTCAGACTTTCTCCTCTCTCGGCATATTTCCCATGACCTCCTCTAGCCCATCCTCATCTCAGCGGACGACCTTGCTTCCTGCCTTACTGGGAGAGGTGAAGAGAATTCCCAGGAGCCCCCACCACTGCCCCCTCTGCTTCGGGGCCCATTTATTCTACTTTCTCCTGGCTCCCAGCAAAGGCAGAGGCAGATCCCACTCCTGGGGGTCACCCCGGCAACTCTCCCTCCTTCACCCTCAATTCTGCCTTCTGCTACTGGATCTTTTCCATGCCCCCCACCCCTCCCATATATGCTGCCATTTCTTCTATCTTAAACAAATAGCCACTGCCACATTCTCTCTCTTTCCCTTAAATAAAACTCATTGAAAGCACTGTCTCCACTTCCTCTCTCATTTTCTCTTGGACGGTCTCCAGTCAGGCTTTTGCCTCTATTGCTCCACCAAAGCAGCTCTTGTCAAGGTCACCAGGACCCGGAGAACAGTCAGTTCTGATCCTCCCACACTTGGGGTCACAGCATTGCCACCACTATCCACTCTCTCCTCCTCGAAACACTTTCTCCACTTGGCTTCCAGGACAGACGCATGTCTTCCTCCTATTCTCTGGCTGTTCCTTCTCGGTCTCCTTGGCTGGGTCCCCCTCCTGTCCTTGACTTCTAGGAGTGGCCTAGGGCTCCATGTGTTAGAGTGGCCCTCTCTCTTTTCTCTCTACCCCCACTTCCTAGGTGACCTCATCTCGGCTCATTCAATACCGTCCACATGTAGACAATGCCAGCCCTGACCCTCGTCCCGTACTGCAGACGTGTCATTCCCACTACCTTCTCCACATCTGGACTGAGACTTCTAACTGGCATCGCGAACCTCACGTGATTACAACTTCATCTACAACTACAGCCAAAATCGTTGTAGTCTTCCCTGTCATTTTTGTCTCACACCTGAGATCCAATCCGTTAGCAAATCCTGTTGGCTCTCTGTTCAAAATAGATCCTAAATCTGATCACTTCTCACCACCTCCACTGCCACCACTCTGCTCCAGGCCACCATCATCTGTCACTTGCATTGTTGCAGTAGTCTCCTAACCTCCACCCTTTACCCCCTGCAGTCTATTCTCAACCCAGCACCCAGAGGGATACTTTAAAAACTTAAGCTGGCTTATGTCACTTCACTGCCCCAAACCTTCCAATGGCTCCCATCTCACTCAGCATAAAATTTAAAGTTTTCATATGGGCCTCCAGGCTCTCATGGTCTGGCTACTGCTACTGACCTGACCTCCTCACCTCCACCCTCCCTCTCACTCATTCCACTCCAGCCACGCGAGTCTCCTTACTGTCCCTTGAACATGCCAGGCTTGCTCCTGCCTCAGGGCCTTTGCACTTCCTATTCCCACTGCCAGGAACACTCTTTCCTCAGATACCTACATGGCTCATTCTTCTCTTTCCTCCTTCAGGTCTTTACTGCTTCCTTCTCAGGGAGGTCTTCTAACTGGATCCCCTACTAAACGTTCAATCCTACCTCAACATCCCTTAGCCCCTTTCCTTATCTTTTATCATTATCTAAAAAACTATGTATTTTACTTATTTAATTTTGTTTTCTTTCTCTCTCACACCCTAGGATGTAAGTAAGATGCACGAGGGTAGGGATTTTTGCCTGTTTTGCTCACTGCTATATCTCTAGTACCTAGAATAGTGCCTGGTGTGAGGTAGGTGCTTGATATATCCTGTACTCATAGAGTGAATGGTGAACCATCCAGGGCCTCAGTCTCTTCATCTAGAGAATGGGTACACTAGTAGAACCTACCTCCTCTTGTGCTGGTGCCCAGCACAGGCCCTGGAACATAGTTGGTGCTCAGCAAGGCACTCTTCTTATCCCTCTGCCCTGCCCCCATGTCATGTGTAGAGCAAGGGGTGGGCTGGGCTGGGCCCCATCTAGCTCCAACCCATGATAATCCTTGCCTCTTCCTGAGCCCTACTGGAGAGTGGCAGGAAGGGCCTTACCTGGGTGGATGTCCTGGAACAGGGACTTCCAGATGGTGTACTGCAGGGGACCTGTGTACTTGGAGGTTGGGAAGTCTTCGTAGGTCAGATTGGTCTCATGGATTTTCCCTTTGAGCCTGGAAGGAGAGCAAGAGAGCAGGCCACATTGGGGGCTGGATTCCTGTCCCAGCACCTCAGGCCAGCTGGCATAGGGCAAGGTCATGTGTGGGAAGTCTGCTGGACCCAAACGCCGACTCAAGTGCCTGCTTGCGCCACTTCCTAATTCTCTAGCTATTGCCCTCAGTTTCCTCATCTTTAAAATGGGTACTATGATAACACCTGTTTCCTAGGCTTGTGAGGATTACACGGCATAATGTATGTAAAATGCTTAGCACGGTACTTGGCTCAAGGTCAACACTGAATACATGATGTTAGCTATCAGTATTGGTCATTAACGAACCGATAATTAAGTGTTATTATTATTAAAGGCAGCTATGGAACTAGAGAGACCTGGGCTTGAATCCTGGCTCCCCCACATCCTAGACGAAGGGCCTTGGCCAATTGCTGTAGCTTCTTTGTGTCTCAGTTTCTACATGTGTGAAATGGGGATGGCAGTGGTAACTACCACCAAGGGGCTATTAGGATTATAATAATTTACATATTATTATTTATTATATATAATATCAATGTTATTATAAATAATATAATAGATAATATAAAACACGTATTTGTAATATAATATAAAGCACATAAAACAAATAATATCCTATATGATTATAAATATTATATATAAAATAATATGAATACATAAAGCTTTTACCCTAGGCTCTGGCACATAGCAGATGTCCTGTGTATTTGATGGAGATTTGAATGAATGAATTCTCTGCTAACCACCCCATCTGCCTCCAATCCCAGCATCCCACAAGGGCCAGGGAGGGGATACCCCCTGGAGAAGACCCACAGCAGGCGGCTACGTACCGCTCAGACAGCGAGGCCACCCCGGCCAGGAAGGTGTGCCGGTCAGTTTCAGCCAGCCGCTCCTGCAGGATCTGGGCCCCCTCCTGCACCTTGCGCAGCTGCTGGCTGTAGCGCTGAACTTTCTGCTCAATGTCAGTCAGTGTGCGGGCCGTGTCTGCCTCTAGCTCCTCCAGCATGGCCTTCTGCCGTTCCCGCAGCAGCCGGTGCAGCCGCTCAAAGACCTCCCCAATGGTGGTGCGCAGGCTTTTGGTGGAAGACTGTGGAGACAGTCATGAGGGGTCAGTCGGGGAGAGTGGATGGGGTGATCCCTGGGTGAGTGGAGGAAACCGAGCGTCTTGGCACGCACAGAGGAAAGGGTGGGAAAGGCATGCCGGTGAGGGGATGGCACATGCAGAAGCATGGTGGCAGGAGAGACCTGGCATAGCAGGGACAGCAG
Organism: Physeter macrocephalus; assembly: GCF_002837175.3. Classification (NCBI taxonomy): domain Eukaryota; kingdom Metazoa; phylum Chordata; class Mammalia; order Artiodactyla; family Physeteridae; genus Physeter; species Physeter macrocephalus. The sequence goes on along the minus strand of NW_021145934.1, from coordinate 32,088 downwards.
ATAATTGTTCTCCATTAGGAAACTAATGAAATGGTCCAGGTGAGACAATGAGGCTTGAACTAGGGGGGCAGCAGATGGACACGGCTTGAAAGACATTTGTAGGAGAGCCTCTTTGACCCTGGTGACCAACTGGCTGGCTGTAGGGGTACAGGAGAGACCGGTGTAAGGACGATGTCCAGATTTCTGGCTTGCGGGTGGGAGGGCTGGGGAAGCTGGCAGGAGACGTGGGGGGCAGGGAGAGGATGCTGAGTTCAGTCTGGGAGACAGTGAAAATTTTATTTATTTATTTATTGGGCTGCGCCACATGGCTTGTGGGATCTTAGTTCCCCAACCAGGGATTGAACTTGGGCCCACGGCGGTGAAAGCACCGAGTCCTAACCACTGGACTGCCAGGGAATTCACTTAAATTTTTATTTTTAAAAAAATCACTCATGGGGCCCAAGCAAAGGTGACGAGATCACAGATGTTAAAGAGCTTTATAAATGGCAACGTGCTGGGCAGAGCTTGGCGGTCACTCGCCCTGGCCTGCCACCCCGAGACTCTCTGGCCAGGGAACAAGAGCTGGGGGGGTTAAAGCCATCGTCACAGGAGACAAGCATGGACTTTCGTGGTTCTCTCTGCCCCCAAGGGCACTGCCAGGCCCAGGAGGTGTTGAGTGGTAAAGGGCACAGCTTTGGTGCCCAATGGCTCTGGGTCTCCAGCTGTGGCAACCTTAGTTGCCTGATATCTCTGAACCTTAGTTTTCTTATCTGGGAAAAGGGTATACAACGACATTGCAGGGCTATGGTAAGTGAGGGAACGTTCACAAAGTGCATGGTATCGTTTGAGGTGCAGACCCAGAGCCTGGTTATTAAAACACTGGAACTGGCACATCCTAGAAGTCTTCGTGGAGAGACGACTTCTGAGCCGGGGCCCGAAGGACGGGCAGGATGTCAGCTGGGGGGTGTGGGCAGCGGGCCGAGGGGACAGCACAAGGCAGGATGACACAGGGTACACAAGTGCGGCTCGGCTGCAGCAGCAGCGTGTGGGGCCTGCCTCCGCAATTTGACTTTGTGGGATTCTGGCTGGGAGTTCACGGAGTCAGAGACCCTGCTGTGTTCAGTGCCCAGGGCTCTGTGGGAGGCTCCACAAAGGCTCAATTAGGGCCTGTTCCCTCCCAGTCGTCGTGGCTGCTGGCTGCCCGCGGCAGGAAGAGCTGCTGGCAGTGGGCCAGCCTCCCTGCGCATGCCCACCCAGCACGCAGGGCAGACAAAGGGGGTGGCGGAGAGGCTGGGGATGAAGGGCCAGGCTGCCTGTGGCCTCCCGGAGCCCCCTCACCCAGGGAGGGCCAAGGCTCTGGCAGCAGCAGGTCACGGTGGGGAAGCTGGGGCCTGCCCTCCCTGCACCGTCCGCCACTGCCCTCCAAAGAGCCCCAGATCTCACGGCCACCCCTTCCGTCTCCTCTTCGGTCAATATGCAACAGCGTTTGGCCCAAGGGCCACCCTTTACTAATAGAAAATTCTGGTTTGCCTCCCACCTCTGTGGCTGCTCCCTCCCTGCCGCCCCTGTTCCTGAGGACTCATCCAGGCTGGCTCCTTTTATTCACACCCCGCAACTCCCGCTGCTTTAAGGATGGCTTCCAAGTCCATTTCGAAGGTCTTACATGTCTCCTGAGCACCACGTTCATCTCTCCACCTGCCTCCTCCACGCATGCCACTGGGTCCCACCAACTCACTGGTTCCACGTGTCAACTCCACATCTTTGCCAACAAACTTGCTGCCAGAGTGATCCTTCTAACGTGCAAACTGGGTCACAGCCCATCTCGTCTTTAGGAACCCTTCTTGGCTCCTTGATGACTAGTACAGTGCTAAATTTCTTAGCCTAGGATTCAAAGTCCTTAATCTGATCCCAGCTTACCTCTCTAGTGCTGCTGCATCGTAATTCCACCTGCCTAGAGTGGACCCCTCCCCCAACAAACGCTTTATTCAACTGACAAACTCCTACTCATCCTGCAAGACCCAGATCAAAAGCCACCTTCTCTGTGATACCTTCCTTAACTTTTCCAGGCAGTTAAATAGTTAAATGTTCCCATTTTGCAAATATTCTGAATATACTGCCCCACATTTTATGTGGCTTCCCAGTTAGTGGATGAACCCCTCCTGGTAGGAATGACATCTTCCTTAGCCCTGCATCCCAGAGCCTGGCACAAGGCTGATGGTCAGGACCTGATTGAGAGGTAAAGGAGGGAGGGGTCTTGCCCAAGATTGCTCTGTAGAGGTGGGTGCAGACTCCATCTTCTCTCTCAGGTAGGGGCCCAGTGTCCCCAGGACAAGAGGAGAGAAAGAGGCTGGGAGAGGGCAGCTCAGAAGTGGAACATCAGCCACCCCAGGAGCCCGAAATATGTCCCTGATGGGTTCTCCAGGCCTACCCGGCTTGCAGCCCACAAAGCCAGAGATCTCGCTGAGGACATTCCAGCATGAGGCTGGAATATGCACTAGGCTCAGACAGAACTGGACAGTAAGGTCTCAATTAGCTACTTATTAGCTGTGGGGCCTTAGGCCTGTCCGTCAACCTCTCTGGGCCTCAGTTTCCTTGCCAATAAAATGGAGACAACAACTATTCCTACCTCAAAAGGTGTATCTTTTTCCCCCACTCATTTGTTCCACAACTATTTACTGTGTGCTAGACACTGAGTAGGTTCTGGGGAATCCTGCAGTCATGGAGGTGACGTTCTGTGCGGTTCGACGAGACAATGAATGGGGAACACAGTTCCCAGCACAGAGAAAGGTTCAGCTAAACCGGTATGTCCCATTTACTCTAGTTTTTTCTAGGGCAGAGCCAGCCCCGCCCCACTCCCAATCCCTTCAGTCACGACTGGGAGAGCAGCTCCCACCCTGACCCACCACATCCCTGGGAACACACTGGGGCTTGGAAGAGCTGGGGCCATTTCAGAACAACACCCTGCCAAGAATGCGTCACTCGGTCAGGGCCGACCAAGGAAAACATTGGGCTGGGGGAGGGAGATCAGACGGGCCCTGAGGCCGGGCCATTGGAGGGGCAGGCGCCACAGGAAAGCCGAGTCAGGCACCAGGTGAAATATGACCTCCAAAGCATCCATAGGCATTTCTTGTATAAACATCCCAGTCCAGACAGGAAGCAGGGCTGGGGGAACTGGAGGGGAAGGTGGCCCCAGAGGACACCCCAGAGGTAGACAGATGGACAGGAAGGCAGGGGAGGAAAAGGTCAGTGGAGAAAAACAATCCGGGTGGGGAGTGGAGAGAAGAACAGAACGCTGGGGAGAAGAAACAGACCATAATATTCCCCTCTCATCCAGACAGAGGCTTCCATTTGCTTCTCTTCACCTGAGAGGTGTGGGATCACCAGGCAGGTGGGGAAAACGAGGCAGTGAGAAGCAAAGAGGCCAGAGTCCTGTGACTGCTTCCCATCTGACGCCCACTGAGGGTCCTGCCCAGAGGCACTCAGAGTGTTCTCTGAAGAAATGTTCGTCATGGCCTCCCTAAGACCCCACAGTGGGTTGGTGGCCAAGCTGGGGCACAGGTCTGGATCTCCAATGGCCTCTCCAGGCCCCAGGGGGAACTCTGGAGGCCCAGAGCATTCCTAAGGCTCTGCTCCAGCTGCTGCTGGCAGTGGCACCCCTGCAAATGGAGTGGAGCCACACTGAAATCACCCAAGAGCTTAGCAGCCAAGCCTGGGTCCCCAGTGCTTGGTTCCAGAAGGACAGCAGAAATCAGAGCAAGCCTTGCCCAGTTAGAGGTATCTGTGGGGGACTTGGAGGGAGCCCCTTGGAAGTGTGCTAGGATCCAGAACATCACGGCTGGAAGGAGCCTGACAGAGTCCCTACAGCACAGATGGGAAGACTAGGGGCCCAGATAAGTATGCAGTTTACCCAAAGTCACACAGCACGGTAGTGGCTGGATCAGAACCCAGGGCCTTCCTCTCAGGTCAAGAAAAAAGGCTTTTCTTTTCAAACTGCTGTGGCCAGAGCCTGCAGGGCTTGACGCTACTTTTCAGAGTCTATATCTCCACAGTCACAGTTGAAGAGGGGAGCTGATACCAGGGCTGAGCCACAAATCATCAGGAGGGCTTCGAAGGAACATTCTCAGGATTGGCTCCTTGGGCAATGGGTGTGTTTAGCAACGGGAGAAAAAAAAAAAAAGAGACTAGGTACATTCTCCCAGCCCCGCAGGACACCAGGGTTTTCCAAAGGGTCCCTGGTCCCACCTCAACTTTCACCCAAAGCAGGAAGGGAGAAAGGATCCCACTTGCCCTCAGTCATCTTGGAGTGGGTCCCCGCCCCATTTACCTTCAGGGAAGCCCCAGCCTCCGCCCCACCCCCATGCCCCGGCCTAACACCTGGAGTGACCCTCGAAGCCCCGCCCCCACAGCAGGCCCAAAGCCACGCCCCCTCAACTTCCCAACTGGCCCTGCCCCACGAAGCCCCGCCCCCACCACAGCCAGCCCCGCCCCCACGTCCAGGCCGGGCTCACCTTGGTCTCCGCCAGCTGTCTCTTGAGCAGCTGCAGCGCCTCCGTGTGCTCCCGCTCACTGTCCTGAAGGGCCTGAAGCTGCTCCTTCAGCTCCCTCTGGAACACAGACAAGATCGGGATGGGGGCGTGGGCCAGATGCGGCCCGGGTATTCCGTGGTGATGCAGAGCCCAGGCCCGTCCACTGCGGGCACTGGAAGCTATCCTGGCCCCGTCCGTCTCCTGCCCCAGCACCCGCCTCCTTTCACAGTTTAACAACCACCACGTTCCGCAGAGTCTGTCTCCTACGTATCTCCAGAGTCTGTTCCCGTCTTCCATCTGGAGTTTTGCAACAGCCTCCTCTCTGGCCATCCTAGGGGCTTCTGGTCTCCCTGTTTCCAATCTACCTCCACATACTTTCTGACCCACCCTGATTTGCTGGCCAAGACTCCTTGCTTAGAATCCTCTGGCAGGAACCAAGGCTGTACTGCTGTCCAGGGCTACGACTGACTGCCAACATCCTCTGAGCACTTCCGGTGGGCTAGGCACTGTTCTTAGACCTTGGCTTGTCATTTAATCCTCTCAATAACCCTGAGGTAGGCACTGTTATCGGCCCCCTTTTCCGATGGAGAAACTGGTACAGAGAGGTCAAGAAACTGGCCCCGAGGCATACAGCTAAGCATGCAGGGGTAGTGCCAGAAATGGAACTCAGGAAGTCTGGTTCTGGAAACCATGATCGTGACACCAGGTGACATGCTTTCTATAGTGATGACACCCATGATGAACAACAACGAAAATCCATGATAGACAACAGGTCAAATTTTTAAATAAGGACAGGATCGGTATTACTCGTTTTTCCTTTGCATCTGGTTCCTATACGGCTCAGGATGATACTGCTAGTCATCTTGTCTTTATTTAAAAATTTGATATTTTGTTCATCATGGGGGTTTTGGCATTAATTTTGATTTTTAAAAATTGCATTAGAGATTATCTTGATTACTGAGTTTTTGGGCGCCTGCTTCAATTTTGCACCTGAAGCAAGTGCCTCAGTCCCCTGTCCCTAGTCCCATCTCTGTCTCCACCATCCTTCCCCTATCACTCCCATCCAGCCAAAGCGGTCTTCTTCCTGTGCCTCACGCTGGGCTTGTTTCAGCCTTATGACTTTGCACTGGCTGCTTCCTCTGCCTGGTGCACTTCACTCTCAGATTTTCTCCCTGTGATTCCTTTGTAGCATTAACGTATCAACTCAGATGCTGCCTCCTCGGAGAGGTCTTGGTTGACCAGCCCATGCACAGCAGCATCCCTTCCATCCTCCTGTGTAGTGGTCTTCATAGCACCTCCTGCTGTCCATGATCTTGCTTATTTATTTGACATTGTGTTTACTGTTCATCTCCTCCACTGGCATGTGAGTTTTATGAGGGCAAGAATCTTGTCTGGCTTGTCCACTGTTCCATCCCCAATGCTTAGAATAGTGTCCAGCACACAGTAGGGCCTCAATAAGTATTTGCCAAATGAATGAATGGGGTATGGAGGCTGGTGGCCCCCAGTACTTCTGGACTTTTAGCCCATTGTATCACAGCTCGTTGTTCTTCTGGCTGTCTGTTATCCATCCCCATGCAGGGCAGGCCCTCCCTACCGTTTTCTCTCTATATCCCCCATACCCATCAATGGCCTGGCACTGAGATGGGGCTCAAGGAAGTTTGCTTTGGGAGTGAATTTCCATGGAAACAGCCTCTGAGCAGGACCCAGGCCCCCTAGTCAGCCTGGGCTGTGAGTGATGCCAGGGAGGTGACTTCCCTGATCACACTCACCTCCTGCCCACTTATCTTGTCAGAGCAGGGAGGGCCCTCAGAAAACATCTAGTCCAACTAATTTTACAAACTAAATAGCAACATGAGAAAATGGTCATGATGACACACTAAGGGAAGCATGTAGAAAACAAAATGATCTGTGCTTACTATCCCTTATTCACTCAACAAGTATTTATTGAGCAATTATGATGTACCAGGCACTGTTGAGGCACTCGGAACACAGCAGAGAACCAGACAGATGCAGTCCCTACTAATAGGGATCTTCCAGTCTAGTGGGGAAGATAGATAATAACAAGGAAAATAAGAAAAGGATCAGAGAGCTACCCATTATGGTCTATGCTCTAGAGAAAATAAAGCCGAATGGGATGGGTGGCAAATTTAGGTAGCATGTCAGGGAAGGCTTCTCTGTGGAGGTCACACCTGAGATGACAGCTGAAGGATGAAGAGGAGCCAGCCTTGAAAATACGAGTTAGATAGAAAAATTGGAATAGCTGGTTTTGTGGGAGTAGAGAGCTTACACAGACATAATGACTGGAACTCTGGTAGCCATCTCAGGCTGTAAGGCAGCCAGAAAGATGGATATGACAGGCTGAAACCAGAGAAATAGAAGGAAGATGCAGCCTGGGTCCCTGATGGGGTAGCCACACCATCACTGCACTCGGTGATATGCTAGGAAGCTTGCCCTCTGAAAAAAAGAAAAACAGCCCCAATTTATAGTGTTGGTCAATTTCCTTGGGGTAAAGGCTCCCCCCAAAGCCAATTTGAAGCTCTCCATGTGAGGTCACCGGATGCAGAGCTGGGAAGAGATTTGCACAACTAGTTCTCAGGAACTGGGACAAGCTGGCTCTGGCACACCGCTGCCTGGGGTCCTGTCCTATAGACCTGTTTTACGTGGGAGAGAAATACACCCCTATCTAATTTCAGCTACTCTGGGCAGCTCTCTATTACTAACAGCTGGAAGTCATTCCTAATAGATTCATGTGCATCAGAGCCACTGGAACAGATGGATCATGTTCACCTAAGAGTACATACAGAATGACTACTCCTCTCTGACTGCCTGGGGTCTATCCAGCTTGGGACATAGTCTGCTCGAGACACAGATTTTGAGGAGATGAACCAAATGCTACAACCCTTCCCCTTGGTGGTCCTCATAGACCCAGCCACCCAGGCAGCTCTTCAGATTCGCTGAGAAAACTGCCCTGGAGGCCATGTTCCTCATATCACTCAGGGCACCCCAGGGACACGGTCAAATTCCTCCCTGCTTTCAGGGCCAGGGAACAACGGGATCCCAGGAGTAATGGAACACTCATTCGTCCATTCCGCAAACATGTGCTGAATGAGGCCTCCTTGGGCCCCACATGCTGCTGTGTCAGCGACAGGGAGAGGGATGGGGTACGAGTCCCAACCCATGATGCCTCAGGAGGTGTGCAGATGGGCTGGGGGGAGACAGGGACATAGACACTCACATCACAGTGGATGCTGGAATAGTGGTACAGGACCCCAAGACTGTCCCTCCTCCACGTTCCCCATCGCAGTGAAGAGCACCCCCCACCCCCGCTGCCACCCAAGCCAGAAATCTGGGGGTCACCCTTGACATGGCCCACGCCCCCAATCCAATCATTCATCAAGCTTGCCCTGGAATTTGTTCTCTCCTCTCTATACCCACCACCCCGGTTCAGTTTTCATCACTTATTTTCTGGACTGTGGCCCCAGGCTCCTCCCTGCCCCACAGAGCAGCTGGGGTAATCGTTTGACAGGACAGATGCGTCCCTGCCTCTCCTCCCCGGGCCGCTCTGCAGGATTTCTACATTGTCTGGGAAGAAGGGCAAGAAGCCTGAGTGTGGCATTCAAGGCCCTTCACTACTGGCCCCAAATTTCTTCTCCAGCCTTTTCTTTTCATCCAGACCTGTACTGTTCAATACAGTAGCCACTAGCCACATTCGGCTATTGAAATTCAAATGACTTTAAAAGAAATACAATTGAAATTCAGTTCCTTGGTTTTACCGGTTGCACAAGGTTGCACATTTCAAGTGCTCAATAGCTCCAGGTGACCAGTGGCTACGGTATCAGCACAGATGCAGAACACTTCCATTATCCTAGAAAGTTCTACTGGCCAGCGCTGCTCTAGATGCACTAAACAACTTGCAGTGCTCTCCGCCAGGCCTTTGCACATGCTGTTCCCTCTGTCTGGAACGCTCACCCACATGGTTTTCTCCACTTGTTAGGTTCATGCTCATCTTGTAAGATCTAGATCAGACATCACCTCCACTGAGAAGCCATACCCCAAACTCCATTCTGTCCTCAGACAATCCTCTGTGTACAGAGCCTTCTCTCACACTATCTGGCACACACTGTATTTTAACAGCAAGGTGACCTGTCAGTCTTCTCCATGAGATATGGGCTCTTAGGCCAGGGACTGTGTCAGATAGACTTTCACACTATCAGTACCTAGGACAGGGCCAGGCACAGAGTTTGCGGAATGAATCTGCCCACAGAAGAGGCTGGGCTGGGTCAGAGCTCACCTCCAAAAGGGTAGGAGGAGACCCCAGGGAGGCAGCTCTCCTCAGGTGGGCTACTGAGCCTGAGGGAACAGCTAACTTAGGAAAAACAAAACCTAGAACCCACAGAGCAAGACTAGGAGGCAGCCTGCACTTTGTCACGCCCTCTGCCTTCCCTCCTTCCAGGCCTGGGACCAGACCTGACTCCCTGGGTTAGGAGACTGGCTTTGCCACCCACTAGCTGTGTGACGTTGGGCAGGTACCCTAACCTCTCTGTGCCCCAGTCCCTCGTCTGTGAAATGGGGATAACAATACCTCCTAGGGTTGGGAGGGTGAAATGAGATAACAGTAAGAAGTGTTTAACCACAGTGGAGAGCCTGGCCACACTGGCTGCTCGGGAGACAGAGAGGTCACCATGTCCCACATGAGGCTCCTGGGTCACTTCTCCACATCCCCACCGTTCACTATGTCCTGGCCCCTTCTTTCCTCTTCAGATGGCCAGAGCAGGAAGGAGCCCCAGGGACCATCTGGTCCAACAATCTGGATTTCTAGAACAAGAAACTGAGGTCCAAGAAAAGTGACTGAGTGGTCCATGGCCACACAGCTTTACAGAGAACCAACTGGAAAATTTCCTCCCAGCAAAGATCAGACAGGAAACAGCAAGCTGTTGATAAACTCCCAAGCAATAGAGCTAACTGTGAGGAAGGACACTGGCCATGCCGGAGGCTCAGAACCATGTCTGGAGGTGGTATGGTTTGGGTTTGAACTTCACAGGCATCATGTCACTTAATTCTCACAACAGCCTATGAGGTTAGTGCCTTTATCACCTCAGTCTCACAGAGAGGGAAATGGAGGCTCAGAGAGGTCAGGCAGGTTGCCTAAGGTCACACAGCTCATAAAAGTCAGAAGTGGGGATCTGAGTGACTCCAAAATCCATGCTGGAAACCGCTCGGCCTCTCTGCCTCCCGCTCAGTTCAATACAGCCATCACGTCCGGGCACCCACGGTCAGGCAGAGTGCCAGCCGCTCCGAGTCTGCAGGTTCTAGGGGAGGCAGAAATGCAGATAGGTGGACCGTAAGGGAGAGCAGGACAACGCGGAGGGAACACCGGGAAGCCGGCTGTGTGTGTGACACCCTCCCTCCCACCTCAGCTTCCAAACCTGTGAAGTGCAGCGAATGACAGTGCCGGCTCTGTGGTTGCTGTGAGGATTAGGTGACTTAATACCTGACCTGAAGTGAGGCACAGGAAATGCTCAGTCACTCGTAGTTATTGTCATTATCATCACGATAATTATAATTGCATGTGAGGGCTTCCCTGGTGGCGCAGTGGTTAAGGATCCACCTGCCAATGCAGGGGACACGGGTTCGAGCCCTGGTCCGGGAAGATCCCACATGCCACGGAGCCACTAAGCCCATGCGCCACAACTACTGAGCCTGAGCTCTAGAGCCCGCGAGCCACAACTACTGAAGCCCACACGCCTAGAGCCTTAGGCACGCAAGAAGCTCCGCAACAAGGGAAGCCACCACAGTGAGAAGCCCCTGCACCTCAACGAAGAGTAGCCCCCGCTCGCCACAACTAGAGAAACCCCGCAGGCAGCAACGAAGACACAACGCAGCCAAAAATAAAATTTTTTTTTTAAAAAATAAATAATTGTATGTGCAATAGGGACTCAGAACTGTGGGAGTTTCTTGGAGAGAGTTTATTTCTGACGGGAGGATCAGGGAAGATGGATGGATGGATGGATGGATGGGCAGGGTCCCTTCAAGTCTCCAGGGCAGGGCCAGAGCATTCCAGGTGGAGAGAACAGGGGCACACCTGGCGTGTGCAGGAAGTGGGGGGCAGTTGGGGATGGCAGGAGCCAGGTATGTGGGTGGAGTCACAAGCTGGAAAGGCCAGTGGGGCTAGCAGGGGTGAGGGCAGTGTGGGTGGGGTGGAGGATGCCTTGGAAGTCAGCCTGGGGAAGCTGGACTCAGCAGGCCCCATCAACTCTGGGGCAGGGCAGGAATCAGGGATGGGAGGCGTGCCCTTCTGAGGGCAGAGCCATAGCTCTGTACCCCTCCCTCTGGAGAGAGGGCAGAGTCAGGGCTGGTGCAGACCTAAGCACACAATTATGCAAATATGTCAGCTGAGAGGCTCTGGGGCTCCCACAGGCATGGACAGGCCAGGACTCCGGCAGCCACTGAGGGGGAGAACAGAGAGCCAGGGCTCACATGCTCCAAAGGCCAGACCTCCCCTCCTACAAGGCCATCCCTCCCCCGGCCCAGAGGAAAAAGCTGTTGCCGGAAGCCATCTCCCCTGGCTTCAGGGACCGACACCCCCGACCCCCGACCCCCGGTCACTAAGCAGTGCTGCCCAGTGGAAATAGCATGAACTTGGGTGTCAGAAAAACCTGGGTTTGAATCCTGCCTGCGTGCCCTTGGGTAGATCATTTCTTCCCCTCTCAGTGTCCACCTCTCAGAGCCTTATCTATAAAACGAGGACCGGAGCCACTTGCGGGGCTGCGATGAGGATTAAATGAGATGACACCCTTGAAGGGCCCAGCATGACGTGGCACACAGTAGGTGCTCAAGGCCCCCTCCCCTTTCCCGTGCCCAGTTACTGCCTTCTCTTGCCCTCTCTGCCCCAAGGGTATGCCAAATCTTCACATGGCAAACTGAACTTGCCTCTGTTTTTTTTTTTTTTTGCGGTACGCGGGCCTCCCACTGTTGTGGCCTCTCCCGTTGCGGAGCTCAGGCTCCGGACACGCAGGCTCAGCGGCCGTGGCTCACGGGCCCAGCCGCTCCGCGGCATGCGGGATCCTCCCGGACCGGGGCACGAACCCGTGTCCCCTGCATCGGCAGGCGGACTCTCAACCACTGCACCACCAGGGAAGCCCTGAACTTGCCTCTTTTCTCCTTTCCCCCAATCTCTCTTCTACTCGCAGCCCTCTGATGCTCCTGCCCCTCCCGACAGACCTGAACTCTCATACATCTTCTCTGCCTCTGAGCCCCAACCCTGTCCACTCTGAGTCTCGCGGTCTCTGGCAGGCAGCACCTCATGGCTGCTCCCCCTCCTCCAGACTGCCCCCAACCTGTCCCACCTGCACGCCGCCCCTTAATGCACACCGACCAGGCAGGCCTCGCCTGCTCCAACCTGTTCCTGGCTCCCCCGAATCTCCAGGATCAAGTCCAAACTCCTTGGTTAGGGGTGGCACATTCAAGGCCCTTTATGAGCTGGTCAAGCCTCACTTTCCTACCCCTTCCCCTGCAGCTACAACGAACCACTGGCTCACCTCCATGCCTGCCCCTGGCTGACTCAGAGTCTGAGTTCTAGCTTCAGAGACACTTATTGGTTGTGTGGTCTTAGGCACAGTTTCTGAGCCTCAGTTTCCTTACGTATAAAAGAGGGCAATGAGACCCACCTCCTAGGGCTGCAGTGAGGATTAAACGAGAAAGGGTGCCTGCCCCTGGCACTCTCTGCACCCAGGCAGTGGGGCTGTGGATGTTGTTATTCCCTCTGTCTGTAACGTCTCCTTTCTCTGCTCTCAGGATTCAGCTCAGTTGTCAGCTCCAGGGGGACATGGGCAACCCTGACTTATGGCCAGAGGAGCCTAGGACATGACCTTGCAGCTTCTGGGCCTATCCCCCAAGAACCACTGCAGGACCAAGCTTGTCCTGCTCTCTCCTGGGCCCAGGACTTGGCCCTCAGTTAGCTACAGCAGGAGCGTCGACTGAAGAAATTATTGAATGAATCCCTGAATCCAAGATAGAACCATCTCCAAATCCTCCACACCTGCCCCAGCGTTCAAGCAGAATTCAAGGTCCGGAAGGTGAATGATGCTGTGAAAATAACACTGGACTGAGATTCCAGGGAGCTGGGCTCTGGACCAACCTCGGGCAAGTCAGTTTCCCCATCTGTACAGTGGGGAGAGGATGGAAGTGGATGGTTTCTGAGGTCCCTCCCCATTTGGATGCTCCCTGAGGCAGTTAGGGTTTTGGTGAGGAGGTTGAGTTCTGAGCCAGACAGACCTGAGTCTGAATCCCAGCTCTGCCTCCTGCTTGCAGTGTGATCTTCGGCAAGTTACTGAGCCTCTGAGCCTCAACGTCTTCTTCTGTGAAATGGGGCTGATCCTAGTCCCACTGGGGGAGTAGGGAAAGGGAAAACGGCTGCTGTGAGGATTCAATGCCCGTAACAGCACCTGACACATAACAAGTGTCCAATACCCTCTGATTAGTGTTTTTTTTTTTTTAGGGTTGTTACTGTTTCTGTTGTCACTTCCTACCAGATCCTTTTCTCTCTAGAAAATAAACATCCTGGGGCCCCAACTTCAATTCTGAGTTTTGACACGGTGACCTGTGCTTAGCCAAGTTGTCCTGGACGAACAGGCTTTCCTGGCTGCTGACTGACAGACACCTGTGAAGAGGGAAGTAGAGATGCTAACAGCAGCCCAGGGTCTTACTCATTGCCAGCCTCGCCCCCATGGAGGCTGCTCTTTGCACACAAATCCTGCCCTCTCTTGGGAAAAGTAACATCAGAGGCCACTTCCCCAGGACACAGACAACCTGGCTGCCTCCCTGTCCACAGTACAAAATAAAGCGCCTTCGCACCAGTTGTCTCTGGATAGGCAGCAACTCTCTCTTCCTCTTTATACAGTAAGTGGACAGTTTTGTTCTTATTTCCACTTCCCAGGTTGGGAAAGGATGCAGAGAAGGCAGCACCTTCCACACAGCTGGAAGAAGCCAGCGTCAGGATTTGAATCCAGTCCCCCAGCTCTGTTCTTTCCCCGTGTGGCTGCCTCGGCGTCTCTGGATCTCCATGCCCAACTCCTCAGGGCTCCCATCCCAGGCTGATCCACTGCTGTCTCCCTTGGCATGAAGGAGGCCTTGGGAAGGGCTCCAGTGGTCACATGAGACCTGGAGGGGGTGTCTGGGACTGCATCCAATCCCTCCTCTGTAGGTTAGGAAGCTGAGATGGCCAGAGAGCCGGATGCCATGCCTGAGCAAGATGACATCCAGCACCTGCCCTCGGTGCATCGGCTGGCACGGGCAGACTGTGTCCTTAGCCTGACCCTGTGCTGAGTACACTTAAAATACAAAGACAGGCAGGGTGCGGGGGAGACAACTACCCAGCCCTCAGAGGCAGCTCGGAGGCCATGTGTGGCCAGTTAGCTAAGCTTCAAATCCTGTCCCTGCCATTTACCAGCTGGGTGACCAAACAAGTCACTGAATTCCTCTGAGCCTCTGTTTTCTTATCTGTAAAAAGAATAAATTACAGTACCCACTCGACAGGGTGTTATGAAGATTAAATGAGGCAATACCAGAAAAGCGCTTAATATAGTCCCAGGCAGTGGGCTAGGGCTCAGTAAGTATTGGCCGAGAAGCTCCCAAACCCTTCTGAGATGGGACTCCTTCCATCCTCTTTGCTCTACGGTCCAGTGCTCAGCAGTGAAAAAAAGGGGAAGGTACGTGCACACACACACACACACACACACACACACAAAACATGCTCACATGCCGTTTACACAACAAAAATTCTGTAGAACTATATAAAGCAAATCTTTAAGAAAAAGACCATGTTTTTCCAAGGGGTAGAATTATGGGGGGATTTTAACTTTTACATTATATAGCTCTGTTTATTATGTTAATTTTATAATCAGAAAAAATAAAGATATTTAAAAATTGTCGTGTGCTACTGTGTGCCAGGCACAGCAACAAGCACTTTTGATACAGCCTCCCTAACCCCTACAACATCCTTCCCAGGAAGGTCATGTTATCCCCATGTTCTAGATGAGCAGGTAGAGGCTTAGAGAAGTGAAGTGATCTGACCAAGGACACACAGATTATCAGTGACGATGCCAGGATCTGATCCCAGTATTGGAATCTGGGGTACAAAGCGATTCTGCCTGGCAGGTCAGGGAAAGCTTCATGAAGGAGGTGATATCTGCGCTGAGCCTGGAAAGCTGAGTAGGACTTCTGTAGGCCTGGGTTCTCAGCCAGGGGTGATTTTGACCCTAGAGGGCATTTGATGAAGCCTGGAGACATTCTTGGTTGTCAGAGCTTGGGGTGGGTGGTGCTACTGGCACCCAGTGGGTGGAGGCCAGGGATGCTGTTAAACATCCTATGATGCATAGGATTGCCTTGCATAACAAAGAATTATCTGGCCCCAAATGTCAATAGTGCCAAATATGATGTAACATACTAGAGCTGTCATTTATCGAGTGCTTACTATGCGTGAAGTTCTGTACCAAGTTCTTGCAAATGTCATCTTGCTTAATTCAACCCCATTATTCCCATGCTGTGAAGGAGGGACCTGAGGCTCAGAGATGATAAGGAACTTCCCAAAGGTCACACAGCCAGAAAATAGGAGTGCAAGATTCGAGCTGCCTGAATACAAAGCCAGAGCCTTTAACCTTTCCGCTCTGCTGCCTCCAGGATTTATAATAAATGAAAAAAGCTCCAGGCCAACTGCTAAGCAGCGGGGTGTGAGGAGACTCGGGCTGAGCCAGGAGTAGCCTCCTCTGGCCTCAAGGTCTTGGGAAAGGTCCCCCCTGCCCCGGGGCATTTCCCCATCTGTCAAATGAAGTTTGCATCAGGCGATCTCCAAGGCCCTGCCGGCTCTGAGTCTGTTATTCTCCCGGAGAGGGGTCCAAGCCCAGGCTCCAGGAGCCCTGGGGACAAACCACCAGCTGCTAGGAGAGGAAGGGGTGTGATGGGCAGGCTCAGCCTCATTTCCAGTGCATAACTAGCTAATGAGCCCCACTTCCCCATGAAGAGAGGGGGTGGGGTGGTGAGGGTGGAGAGTGGCTTGAACCTCACCCAGGAGCTTACTTCTCCAGGGGGAGGCATGTTTCCCTGCTACTTTCTTGCCAAGCCCAAAGGAGGCACCAAAGCAAGGCCTCCTGCTCAGGTGAGAGGCAGGTCTGGGCATTTGCCCAGCTGGGCACATGAGTTCTCAGAGGTAGAAGGAGAAAGAATGGGAGCACTTGCGATCCAGCCCCTACCAAGTGCCAGGCATCTCAATAGCAGGTTCATCTCAGGTCAGCCTCATGAAATTCCTGGTAGGAAAGAATCATCCTGACCCCCGTTTACAGGAGAGAGCATCAAGGCTTCCATGAAGACATGTGCTGATTACACAGACAGTGCTAAAGGAAGGTTTGGAACCCAAGTGTGACTGACCCCAGGACAGTACACTAGAGGGTAAGTGAGTGGCAGTCCTCTTTTTCTTTTCACCCAAGAATGACAGTGTTTCAATAACGTTTGGGGAAAATATATGTTCAATTTCTCCTGCCTGCCCCAGGTCATGGAATGGACTGAAAAAAACCACAACACAATAATTTGGATTTCCTGGTTTGCAGACAGGGGGAACCAAGCCTTGGAACACAGAGTCCTCTCCAGCTAGCAAGTCAGACAGGGAGAGGAGGGGCTGAGCAGCAGGGGCAGGATCCAGCTGGGGTCAGGCTGAGCTTTCTTGGCCGGCGCTCTCACTGTCTGGCAGTGTGGCTTTGAGTAAGTCACATCACCTCTCTGGACCTCAGTCTCCACATCTACATAATGAAGAGGTTGGGCAGATGGTTTCAGACAGAGTCCCTTCAAACTCACGACCTGCACCTAGTCCTGTCCAAGCTTCTCTCCTCTTCCCTGTTTATGTGATTTCATAGACGGGGAGATGGGGATACCAGTGCCTGGCACAAGGGGCTCTGGGGGTGGACGGTCAATGCCAACCTTGTGCAAGCTCCCAGAGCCCCCAACTCTTGCTCTCCATCCTCAAATAGCCAAACTGGAAGGGAGTCAGTGGTGGTTGGGGATTAAAGGGACAAGGAGCGTGTAAGGTGAACATGGAGTCATTTCTCCTAGGGCCAGGGCATCTGCTGGTGCAGGCTGGCTCACAGAGACTCATGTATACGGGGGGGTAGGTGACCCCCTACAACAGGGAAAATAGTTATTTAGCTCCTGCTTAAGGAGTCAAAAACCTTCTTCCGAAGGCTCCACAGTCTGGGCCAGCTCAGGTCAGGACTAGTCATTCATTCAGCCTTTACTGATGTTCACTTTTGGCCAGGCCTTGTGGCAGGCTTTGGGGTCATAGATATGATGACTAAGAGACTTCTCTTGGGGACTGTGTGCTAGCCTGGTATCCCAAGGCCAAACACACGGGGCTGCTAGATTTAAATGGTTTAGCTTGAGAAAAAGATTCCAGGCTCAAATAACCTTGGGAATCATTTTATTAAACACAGCAAAATGGGTTTCTTTGCTACAAGATTTCTCCAAGCCTTTAATATGCAAATGTACACTGAGAATCCTCCAAGGAGGGTATAGAGAATATACTATATTTCCCAAATAGCTAATCTTGGAACACTATTTTTTTTAAACATTATACTTATTAACAGAGATTGGGAAGATGCAGCTCTAATGCTATTGTTTTGGCCAGTGGAGCTTAGAGAAGGCTTACACAGAGAGGGCATTTGAGCAGGGCTTTGAGAGTTGAGTAGGAATTAGTCCGTGAGGAAAGGAAGGCTTAAGGGAGACCAATTACAGTCCTAGGCTGACTATGTTCAGGTTACCCTGCATGTACTGCTTCATTTAGTCCTCAAGGTCCTGATGCGGGTGACAGAGCTAAGGAGGTCACCAAAAGTCCCTGGAGACTTCTAGAGGTCCACCACCCTCGCTTTTCTTGAATCACCTCACCTCCGGGCCTTATTCTCCAAATCTTGAGTCTTTTTTTTTTTGTTTTTTTTTTTTTTTTGCGGTACGCGGGCCTCTCACTGCCGTGGCCTCTCCCGTTGCGGAGCACAGGCTCTGGACGCACAGGCTCAGCGGCCATGGTTCACGGGCCTAGCTGCTCCGTGGCATGTGGGATCTTCCCGGACTGGGGCACGAACCTGTGTCCCCTCCATCAGCAGGCGGACTCTCAACCACTGCGCCACCAGGGAAGCCCAAATCTTGAGTCTTTAAGTCCTGTCCTCTACTGTGATTTAAACCCAGAATGGTCTTTACAGTATCTGAACTTGATCCCAGCCTTAGCCCCTCATACACCTCGGCCTAGCCCCTGGCACCAAAACCTGCTCTCTCAGCAGTTTGCTGACACTCATTTAGACCCTTTCTTAGATTTAACCCTGACCTGCCCAGAGCGATCTAGCCCAGGTACTGCTCCCCAGGCCCTGATGCATACCTGATTGAACCCCGGGTCATCGTGCCCCAAAGCCTGCAGCTCAGCTATTCCATATAGTCCAGACTCATCCTCGGATGGCGGCCCCACCTCCTGTCTAGCCCCGACTTTGTCCCATTCCCCATCTGTGTCTTTGTCTCCAACTCAGTCCTGAACCCTTCTTACGTGGGTCCTGTCTCCAGGTCCAGCCCCATGACCCCTTACAGTGGCGCTGCCCTTGCCCAGCTCTGATTCGGCTCCGTCCCTAACCTTGTCCAGGCTGTACCTGGTTCAGCTCTGATCTCATCTGTCCCTGCCGTTCCACTCCATTGGTGATCTCTCCCCAACCATGGACCCACCCACCCCCCACTTCAGGTCTCTCTGAGACCCCGCCTGGTGAGCGCGGTCCAAGGCCCCACCCTCAACACCGCCTCCTCGCCGCGGCCCCTCCCCGTCCTAATTCTGATAGGGCCCTGACCCTGCCGGCGGCCCCGCCCCATGGCAATTCTGACTGGGCCCTGCCTGCGGTCCAACCCTGACCCCGCCCCCGGGCCGGCCCCGCCCCCGCCCCAGGCCCG
This sequence comes from Physeter macrocephalus, assembly GCF_002837175.3. Taxonomy (NCBI): domain Eukaryota; kingdom Metazoa; phylum Chordata; class Mammalia; order Artiodactyla; family Physeteridae; genus Physeter; species Physeter macrocephalus. The sequence goes on along the minus strand of NW_021145934.1, from coordinate 13,618 downwards.
CCAAGCGGCTCACCTGCAACTCCTCGAAGGCGTCATCGATGCCCGTGACTTGGTGCTGCTCGTGCAGCGCGGGTTCATCGCAGAAAAAGCAGAGCAGCGCGCGGTCCGTGAGGCAGAAGAGCTTGACCTTGTCGTGTGCCTGGCAGGGTCGCGCGGCACGGCGTGCGTTGAGGATGGCGTCCAGGGGGAAGGCGCTGTAGCGCTCCACGATGTTGGCCAGCTTGAGGCTGGGCGCGAGCGCGGGCTCGGCAAACGTGCGCCGGCACTCGGGGCAGTCGCGGGCGCCCTGAGCCTCTTGCCTCACCCAGTGCTCGGTGATGCAGCGGCGGCAGAAGTAGTGCTCGCAGCCCAGGCTCACCGGGTCCTGGTAGATGCTCAGACAGATAGAGCAGAGCAGCTCGTCCTTGAGGCTGCACGCCATGGCGCCGGGGACGGCGGAGAGGGTCCCCCGAGATGCAGGGGGCCGGCTGGAGAGCGCGACGCTGTCGGGGGCAGCACCTAGGGATGGGTGCGGGGAGCAGGCCCGGAGAAGCAGAAGCTACAGGAGAAGGAATGGGTGCTGTCTGGGAGTGCGGTAACGCGAGTAAGAGGTGCGGGGTAGAGACTACCCGGGAAGCGAGCCCAGGAAGGTGGTCTCGAGGCAGTGGGTGACCCGGAGCGATGGGTGCTGGAGGGAGGGAGCCGTGGGTGTCTGAGGGAAGGTGTTCCTAGCAAGAAGCTTCTAGGGAAAGGGGCAGTCAGAAGGCATGTGTGCTGGGAGAAGGGGATCTAGGAAGGGGTCGGAGGCTTTGGGGGGCTGTAATACCGGTATGGGTGCGGTGGGGGGAGGGGGAGAAGCTGGGGATGGGGAATTCAGGGGGAGGGGAAGCCAGGCAGAGCCTCACCTCGGCTGTGCCTGGCAGAGGAGAGGAGGGCTGTGAGCACGCTCAGCTGCCCGATCCCGGCCCCAAGACCCGGCTCCGCGCGGCCCCTTACCCCCGCCGGCTCAGCGGCCACTGCTCCGGTCCGAGCGCAGCCTCTCAACCCGGAACCAGCCGAGCCTGAGTAGCCGGCGGAGGTGGCTCCCTCCCCGCCCCCGAGGGCGGGGCCTCAGCGACTCCGCCCCCGCTGCGGGCGGGGGAGAGGAGGGGCGTGGCCCGGCCTGCAGCCAGCTGACCCCCTCCCCGCCCCCACCATTCTCCAGCTCCCGGGGGTGCGAAACCCAGCTGTTCCTTCAGGGTGTGCACTTGGAACAACATCCAGGTCTCGCTTGGGGTCCCTGCGGCGGATGGGGGCTGGGGAACAGCTAATTTGAGAGGATAACGAATAAAGAGGAATATCTTGTTGGATCATCAATGTGAAGATTTGGGGAAAATATTTTGTATTAAAACAAACACGGATATGTTGTTTAATCTGCATAGAATGCAACTTTTGCATAAAATATAAAGATAAAACTCGAGAAATACACTGCTTGCTTAGAGCAATTTCAAGTCCCTCACACTCCTAAGCCCTGGGGTCCCATTTCCTCTTCACTTTCTTAAGGAGTGCTAGCTGGAGAAGTTGGAGAGCCCTGGCCCTGACTAATGTCTGACCCAAGGAGTTGTCTCCACTCAGCAGACATTTCTGGAGTGCTATATTGTGTGCGCGGCGGTGGAGATGGAAAGGGGAGGGGGGAGCAGGAGAGAGGGAGGAAGAGTAATAGGAGACCTTGACTTGTACGCCAGATGGAGAGGGGATAAGGGATTTCTAGGCAGAGGGGGCAGCATGTGCAAGAGCATGGAGGCGTGAAAGGGGAAGGCACATTTGGGGAAGTGCAAGTGGTTCTCTACTGTTGGGGGTGGGGTGGGAAAGGGGCTAGGGTGAGGTGGAGGACATTGAGGGTCATGGTGATGGATTTCCTGAAAGCACTGGGCTTTCAAGCAGGGGACTGACCTGGTCTGATGTGGGTTTCAGGAAGCAAGGAGATGCTCATTATCCCATCAGCAAGATGAAGGCGGCGACGCTTTCTGATGTGTCTGCATATGTGCAGTGCTCTTTGAACAGTGAAGGTGTGTCACTGAAAGATGTGGATTTCAGGAAGAGAGACTGGGCACCAGTAGATTACCATTGTCATAGTGCCTGCAGGAGATGAGACCTGAACTGGGGCCATGAGAGTGCATAAGGAGAGAAAACCAGGGCACTGAAAATATAGACACTACGAAATTTTGTAATGGATTGAATACGGGGTGAGAAAGAAGGAGGCATGAGGGTGGCTCCCCCAAGTTTCTGGCTCCTCCAGCAATATCTTCACTGGAGTTAAACTTTATCAAGGCACAATTTAAGAAAAAGCTTGAGGTTTATGCCTCTGCTATTTATGTGTCCTCCATCACATCATTACCTGGTTCCATGTCTCCATCATTGCCAGAAACAAGTTGGTAGCTCATGCAGCAACCATTCATTGACTTTTCCTTGCAGTCAGAGCCTTGATTTTGTTCAGGTGGCCCCCTTCCCCACGTGACCAAGGAATGGCTGACCTCAGCCCAGCTCTAGCGGTAAATCCCGTTTGGTCCAAGTCCGTGATGGTGGTTACATTCCTCTTACCAGTGATGGTTTGCGTTTAGACCTGTGATGCAAGTCTGGCCTGAAAAACCAGAGGGGAAGCCTGTGGCAGGGAGGTGGCTTTTGCAAAGGGTCTCTTCCCTTTCAAAAACAGTCTGCCCCCTTGGCTGGATGTGGATGTGTTTGGTGGTGTTACTTGGAATTGCTCCCAGTGTGAGGATGCAGCCAACACGTGACAGAGGTGGGGAGAATCCTGGGAAAGAGGAGCTAGTGCACAGATGCAGAGCCTAGACTTTTGGATATATGAGATGATCCATCTTATTACTTAAGCAGGTTTAATAGCAGTGTGCTGTCTCTTGGCAAACATAAGAATCCCAAATGATGCACTGATATGCACGTCCAATTTTTTTTTTTGTAAAGAAGGCAGGGTCTAAATTATTGAAGCATTTGAAATGAAACGAAAAAAGACTTGCTGATGGATGAAAAGTGGGTTTCATTTAATTCAACATGTAATCCATCCTCCTCTTCTATAGCAATATAGTACCTGGAGAACTGGCTAGTCCACCAGACACTGCATTTTCCAGCTGCTCTTGCAGTTCAGTGTGGCTTTGTGACTAAATCCTTTCCAATAAAAAGTAAATAGAAATAGTCCTTAAGGCTTTTGCACTTCTGTGCTCCATTTCCTCTTGCCTGGAGTTGAAACACAGATGTGTAAGGAACCCAGCTTCAATAATGCTTCAAAGAGGCTGACAGACCAAAGATAAGGAAGGAACCTGGGTTCCTGAATGACTGCATGGAATGGAGCCACTCACCAACGTGGACTAGAGAATGAGAAATAAACTTCCATTTTCAAGAAGCCATTGTATTTTGGGGCTCTGTTGCAGCAGCTTAGTCTACCCCATGCTACTCTACAGCTGTTTTTAGAAGAGGCTTTGGTACTATTTTATGCTATTGTCTAAATCCTTTCAGTAGCTAAGTTCCTCTTAGTATCTAGCACCAATATCTTCTGAAGTGTAAAGAGCACGGTTTTCTCTGGCTGAAAGTCACAGTCTCTTGGACCCTTCACAATACTTTCCAGCTTTTAGTCTTTTCACCCTTCTAGCTGTTGTTCTTCTAAACTTACCCCATCTCCATTAAGATGCTGAACAACTACACTCCCGCAGACTATTGGTTATACTTAAGTTTGGCAAGTCATTGCTCTTTCTGGATCTGTTTCCCCAACCTGATGTGGTTGAGGGGTCTGAATCAAGACTTCCTGATCCTGACTGCAGTGTATGCAACCCACTTCTATTCACCTCTCAGAAAAACATCAGGGCTTCCCTGGTGGCGCAGTGGTTGAGAATCTGCCTGTCAACGCAGGGGACACGAGTTCGAGCCCTGGTCTGGGAAGATCCCACATGCCACGGAGCAACAAAGCCCGTGCGCCACAGCTACTGAGCTTGCGCATCTGGAGCCTGTGCTCCGCAACAAGAGAGGCCGCGACAGTGAGAGGCCCGCGCACCGCGATGAAGAGTGGCCCCCGCTCGCCACAACTAGAGAAAGCCCTTGCGCAGCAACGAAGACCCAACACAGCCAAAAAGAAAGAAAGAAAGAAATAAATTTATAAAAAAAAAACAAAAAACATCAGGAGTTTAAAAAAAGTTTTTTTCACAGCTATCCAAGAAACGTGGTTGAGTGAAAAGAAAAAGGGAGACCCAAATACACACAGATACACAGACATGGACACACGCAGTCCTACCCATGGTCACAGGCATTATTGTGTATAGCAAAAATCTGTAGAACACTACAGCAATCCTAACCGTGTTTACCTGTGGGCTAGGGTAGGGGGAGGACTTTAATTATGACACTGTATAGCTCTGTTTATTATTTAATTTTATAATCAGAAAAAATATTTGCTGTACAGCAGAGACTGGCACAACATTGTAAATCAACTATACTTCAACTAAAAAAAAAGAAAAAAGAAAGACACAGTTGGGCTTCCCTGGTGGCGCAGTGGTTGAGAGTCCGCCTGCCAATCCAGGGTACGCGCGTTCGTGCCCCGGTCCGGAAAGATCCCACATGCCGCGGAGCGGCTGGGCCCGTGAGCCATGGCCGCTGAGCCTGCGCGTCCGGAGCCCGTGCTCCGCAACGGGAGAGGCCACAGCAGTGAGAGGCCCGCGTACCGCAAAAAAAAAAAAAAAAAAAAAAAAGACACAGTTGATTCTCATTATTCATGGACTCTGTATTTGCAAGTTTGCCTACCCCTCAAATTTACTTGTAACCCCCTATCAATACTTGAGGTGTTTTCACTGTCATCTGTGGACATACACAGGCCCAGGGTGGCAAAAATTTAGATTGCCCGACACGCATGTTCCCAAGAGAGGTGGAACCAGGGGACCTTCTGCCTTCTTCTTTCAGCTCTCACATTGTCAACTTTTTGTGGTCTATTCCATGCCACGTCTTTCTCACTTTGGGGCTTTCTGTTGGTGATTTTGCTGTTTTAAAATAACTCCCAAGTGTGGCACTGAAGTGCTGTCTAGTGTTCCCAAGTGCACGAAGGCTGTGATGGGCATTGGGGAGAAAATACGTGTGTTTGATAAGCTTCATTCAGGCGTGAGTTATAGTGCTGTTGGCCATGAGTTCAACGTTCATGAATCAACAACATATATTAAATAAGGCGTCTTTAAACAGAAACACACATAAAACAAGGTTATGTATTATTGATCGGTTGACGAAAATGTGGCCAGAGGCTTGCAGGAACCTAACGCTGTATTTCCTCAAGGGGCAATGATTCAATATTCCCTATTTCAGTCTCTGCAGCAACTCAGTAGAGCATAACTACATGAATGTCGAGAGTCACCTGTATTTAAAATTGTGTCTAACAGCAGCCATCAATATGAGGCACCAACCCCCATGCCTCCTTCTGTCCAGGTAACATTGATTCAGTCCCGTCCAAGGGGGAGGGGCAAGAGAATGAACATTGATTGGGCCACTCCTGTGTGCCAGATACTGCACTAGGTGCTTGGTGTCCATGGCTTTATTTAATCCTCACAGCAGCCCTCCAGACTTGTCATTTTTCTCCCCCTTTGCAGATGAGGAAACTGCAGCTCAGAGGAGTGACGTGACTTGCCTAAAGCCAAAGCAAGTAAGAGGCACGGGCTTCTCCACCCCCAGCTGCTGGAGGAGATTCCACAGTTGTGGACCTTGGAGCTGGGCCAAATCTGGGCCCTTGGCTCCATCCAATGGTCTTCATAAACCATCCAGCTAGCCCCCCTTCCTCTGTCCCTTCCCCATCATGCCAAACCTTTGCCTGTCTCCTCAAGCCCCATAGACACACCCCTGCTTCTTTCTCAGTGGGGGACCTTGTGTCCCACACCAGGAAGAAAGTCCCTCCAAGGGGACTTCTCAATGGCCACCCCCCTTCAACCTGTCAATCCTTTGTGAAATGACGCTGAGTGTAAAATAAACAAATGGATGAAGCCAGTGCATTTATAACTTTATTCCTCCTCACCTCCCTTCCTCTGGTTTGAGGATGAAGTTGACTTCTGTTCAAAACGAATTCCTCCACCTGGGTCTGGGTCTCATCCTCTCAGGCATCCTCTGGGACCTGATTTCTTCAGTTCTCCCCCTCTCCAGTCTGTATTTTTGTTTCCTTCCTTGGCATTGGCTACTTGCCCTCAGACTATAAACAGGCTCCAGTTTCTCCTAAACAGCCCTCCCTCCACTTCCACCCCCTTCAGAGACCACCTCATTGCCTTTCTCTATCCCAGCCTCTTAAAAGAATCCTCTACACACCCTTCCCTGCCATTCGTCAACCACGGCAGCCTGGCCCTGCTCCCCACCACTCCACTGAACTCATTAGTAATCTCCTAATTGCCAATTAAATATAGCGGCTAATACATAGTGGTCGCTGCAGAAGAACAAAACACAGAGACAAACTAAAAGGAACTTTGAAATATTCATGATTACACCACCCAGAAAGAACTAGTGTTAATACTTGGTTTATATCCTTATAGGCCCTTTTCACGTATTATCCATGCTTGTGCGCGCGTGTCACACACACAGGGGAGGAGGGGAGAAGGGAGGGGGAGGAGGGAAGGGGAGGGGGAGAAGGGAGGGGGTGGGGAGGGGGAGGAGGAGAGGAACACACAGAGGGAGAGGGAGAGAGATTTTTTAAAAATAGAAATGAGTTCACTCTCTAAATCATTGCTCCTTTTGAACCACATGTGTCTTTAGCAGAGGTCCTTCCAGGAGCTGAGCTGGAGAAAATAGTGTATTTGGGAGGTGTAAGTAACACGGCAGAGAAGTGGGAAAGTGATACAGGGAAGGGGGAGGCAGCCCCCTAAAGCTGCACTATTAAGCCAGCTAGCACAGAGGGCAAGTGAAGATTTCTCCCACAGAGAAGCCCTAGGAAGTGGAATAAAACACATGCCTCAGAAGGATCCCAGCCAAAGGACAAGGGAGCTGGTCATTTATACATCACCTCTGAGTGCTGAGGCTGCTCCCCAGCACTTGTGACCTGTGATGTATGCAGTCAGCTTCCTGCAGTTCTGGGGAAAAGGTCCCTCAGGTGTGATGCAGATGCTGGCAGCTGGAAGTCTTGGGGGCACACGGATGGGTTTGAAGGATAAGGGCAGGGCAATGACAGTATCTGTTTCAGTCCTCCCTTGTACCTGCTCAGATCAACTTGCACCCCACATTGAGTTTCATGTCCTTCCACTGCCTCTTCAAGGTGGTGGCCGGTCACTATTTTTTAAAAAGGAAGACAATAGTAAGGTTAGTGGAACAAGCCAAAATGCCGCTGCTGTAGTTGGTCCTGAGACTAAGTGATGTTCACCATCTTCCTTCTCTACCACTCATTCTAGATGCCCCTCACCTGGGCCAGCCGGGATCACTTACCCCTGCCAGTTCTGTAAACCTTTTCTTTGCCTGCTGGTCTCCTGGCATGAGAAGCTCAAAGTTGCCAGGAGGCACATATAATTTTAGATTTAGTAAAACCATTACTGTGTCCTCTGGTAGCAGTGTTCTCCCTGTACCCTCTGGGAATTAGGATCTCTAGTCTAACAGAGCCTAAGGATTTGGGGAGAGGAAGCATAAATTTACCAAGTGGGACACTGGGATTAATGGTGAGAAGGGCCACTTCCATGGTTCCCAGAGCTGTATAGTCTACTGATCAGGAATACAGCATGCATATATATAATGGCTATTGGCTGAAGGTATATAAATATATCTTAAGGACAGCACCTCGACCTTACCTTCTAGCTGATGCCTTAGTTATACCTTCAAGTGATTATTCCAAGATTTTCTCAGGATGGCAGCTTCTGGTTGATATGGCATATAGGAGGACCGGTGGATTATATGGTCATGCCCACTTCCTACATGGTCGTATTATTGGGGGAATCCCATGATGAGAAATTAGACACTCTGGAAGCCTTCAGACAGTAGTGCTAGCCAAGACATTATGAATTGAGAAGACAAACATGTATCAAACCCGTGAAGTCATAGAATAATCATGGCAACTCTGGAAGGGTTGGGTTCTTTGTAATCAATCTGTCACCCTGTGGTTGGGTGCTCTCCTTCAGGGCTGGTACCGTATCAAGAGCTTGGCATCAATTTTTGCTCTAACAGACTGGACACTGAGTAGTAGTCATACCTAGATCAGCTTTAGAGAGGGGAGCCTATGCAGTTGGGCCATGCATGGCTTCCATCCTTGCCGCCATGGCTGCTTGGTCCACTGGCCCATTGTGCATGCTCTGAGATGAGAGGATGGCTCACTTCCATGGGATGAACCATGCTATCTAACTGGCTGTTCGGTGCCTCCTCTGCAGTGGGCACTGTCTGGTAGACATTGAAATGAGACCGAGATCCACACACTTTGTACCTACCCTCAGAGGTCAATCCACAAGCTTCTTCTCCAGATTTCCTTAACTCCAAGTTTTCAGTCTTGCCCTTTGCAGGTTCCTGATTAATCAACCAAACCACCACCACTGCCCAGAAGTGTCCTTTACTAGGGCCACTTCTCCTTTTGAACCAAGATCAGAACTCCAAGGTTTATTAGCGAAACTTCGGATCCCTGGGTAAAGGCCCTCTGGTAGACTTTCCATTCACCTTGCCTCTGATGGTTAAGTGCTGCCGCCTGGCCTCTGCAGTTCTGGAATCCCACTGTCACACCATTAACAGACACGAGGGGGTCCATGCTCATAGAAGCCTCCCCTACTATCTTCTTAGCTTAGAAAGGACAGACACCACTGGGCTGCTCCATGATGCCTTCACACGCTCATTTCTTATTGCTCCAGTGAAAGGAGCTTGCTGAGAACATCTCAGCTGGAGGGTCCTCTGGTTTTAGGTAATACTTTTCTTCTAGAGAGTCGACTTCTCTGAACCTTTTGACTGCTTCCTCCAGTCCTGGCAGTTCATGTGTTGCTACAGCATTGATTGTAGCTATTCTTTCTGTCAGTTGTTAGGCTATTGCCTATACCCTGTTGTTTAGTACTGGAGTCAGGACTCAGAAAATCATATTTCAGCATCTCCAGTTGCTCCCCGTTATGTCCTGCCAATAAGGAGTGCAGAAGGGAGTTGATAAGACTAAAGCACGAAGGAGGGACTTGCTTCTTCCAATTGGCTTCCTGTCGGCTTTCTGTTCCCACAAGCATCACCCTAGTGAAGCTTCTTCACCCTGGCACAGCAGTGACTTCCCTTCATGGCAACTGAATCCATTTTGCAGTTTTCCCAGTACTCTGCAGCACCAGTTTCCAACACTTTGGTGCCCCTCCTCAGAGATCGGAGTTTTAGTTTCTTGGAATCCCTCCTCTAAGCTTTTCAATTTTGGTAATTCCACCCTCTTACCTTATTTCACCAGCCCTGGGTATGGCATCTGCTCCTGTAATTGCTGCCTTTGTAATAACTTAGCGATCACTCTTTTTACCTTTTCAGTTACCTAGTTAATATCGTTATACCTACTTAATACTTTACATTAGATTCTATTTAAATTAGTATTGTGGTTTCTGTCTCCTGATTGAACCCTGATCTTGTTTTTTTTTCCTCCAAGTTTCAAGGAGTCATCCCAGCTCCAGGTGCCCTTGCCGGGATGATAAATCGAGAGACCCAGGAAAGTACCTCCATCTCAACAAACTTCTCTAATCCAGCCCCATGTTCCATTCCTCTCCTCACTCAACACCCTCAATATCCATTTCCAGGTATGTTCTCCAGATTTCTCTTGCTACTTATTAGTCAGATCCTGCGGTACTTTTTGTAAAAGTCCAATTTCTCTAAGCAGAGATAGTACCTCCTCAGTGGTGCCATGCTGGGACTTGACCTTAGCGATTAGCCTAGAAGTCACAAGAGAACGTAGTAGCAGGCCTTGAAGAGAGCAAGTATCCTCTCACAAGGTATCCGCCTTAGGTGAGGCCTCTGCCTGTTCTCCAGGCAAGGAGGGGGAGCCTCTTACCCTCCAATAAAGGTGAGTGGGACACTTCTGCCACTCTAATCGTTGGGTCCTGGACCTGGTTTTCAGCCCTTTCTTCCCTCCAGCTGCAGGAGATTAGGAGATTTTTAAATGCTGTCATAGAAGTCTTCTGGTTTTCATGCCATGACCTAGATTGGTAGTTGGCTAGTTACAGCATATCATTTTCTTCATTCACCACATCAATGGTACTTAACAACAACCAACAAACTCCACAAGTTCTTTTAAGTACCATTGCCTCCGTATCTCTCAGATGTTAGAGAGGCTATATAAACCATCACATCCCCTTACACTTGTATCCTAACCCCCATTCACCACAAGTGTCCTTATAACAGAGCTTCTATGACATGTCAAGAACTGTCAGCAACGGGGTCTTGCTGCCATTGACTGGCAAGTGACCCAACTCTAGAATTCCATCGTAAGGACCTGCTTCCTAACACCACTTCTGGTACAAGCTGTCCAGATTTGACAAGGATTTGAGTTCACTTCATTTATTTGAGAAGTGTCAGTTACTTTGGGAGAGAAGTGGGAGGTGATGAACGAAAGGAAGACAACCAAGGAGAGTGTACTATTAAGCCAGCTACCGGGACTTCCCTGGTGTCGTAGTGGTTAAGAATCAGCCTGCCAATGCAGGGGACACGGGTTCGAGCCCTGGTCCGGGAAGATCCACATGCCGCGGAGCAACTAAGCCCATGCCCCACAACTACTGAGCCCACGCGCTGCAACTACTGAAGACCACGCGCCTAGAGCCTGTGTTCCGCAACAAGAGAAGCCACTGCAATGAGAAGCCTGCCCTCTGCAACGAAGAGTAGCCCCTGCTAGCTGCAACTAGAGAAAGTCCGCGTGCAGCAACAAAGACCCAATGCAGCCAAAAAAAAAAAAAAAAAAAAAAAGCCAGCTACCACAGTTGGTAATCAAAGCTTCATCCATCAGGGAATCTCTAGGAAATGGTACCAAACACATGCTTCAGAAATAACCCATGTGAGGGGTGAGGGAGCTGGGGTGTTTATATATCAACTCTGAGCATCATTGGTTAGGTGTGGAACTGACAGCACCTACATCTGAGCCATCTGATTACTTGGTTAAAATACAGATTCCTGATTGGGGGAAACTATGAAGAGCATACGAGACTTCTCTGCAACTTCCTGAGAATCTATAATTATTTCAAAATTAAAAGTTAAAAAGATAGATAGGATAACCAGAGAAACCAGTTATATGGAAAACCAGTTATATGCAATTAACAGACTACATATACTTAATGTGTGTTTTGGGGTTTCCTTTCAGTAAGTATGGGATACTACAGTGAAGAAGAAGCCTCTTTCATATCCTACTGTAAATAAATAGATATGGTGGATAAAATATAACAAATTTCTTTTTAAATATATAGCTGAGATCAAATGCTGTAGGTAGAAAAGAGTCACCTGAGAATAATTGTAATCACAGTTTGTAATAGTGTGGGTATAAGGGTTAAGTTTGTAATAAAAATACAGTGGTGGTGGTGGTGGTGTTTGGGGGAAAACTTAGCCAAGAAATTGAAAGAAGATTTGTCATGGAACAGGTTAAGCGAATGGAGCTTCTTGTGAAACTACCCATGGCACTCCTCTGCAATTTAGGGCACGTGGGACTTCTTTAGAAACAACTCCCACTAGTAAAATATTACAAAGTATGAGAAGAGAAAGACTTCTAGGAGATAAAGTCAGAAGATGAAACAACTTGGATAATTCACATGCTGTGTTAGTTGGGTCCACCAGAAAATAAATGCAGGGATGGAGTTAGGAGTGCAAGGGGTTTATTGAGGGGTAATGCTTGTGAAGGATAAGAGAGGAGGAAGCTAGATTGGGCAGTGAGAGCCTTGGACGTGATGCAGATCTCACAAAGTCTTAGCTAACCCAAAGGGGAATTATAGAGCAAATACTGCCCATTAGAGAAGTCCCATTTTGAGCAAAAATGGCGAGACTCTAGTACCCCGTTCGCAACCAGTCATTGCTTAGAGACTGTCAAGGAAGAGCATGGCCTCAACTCAAAAGCCAAGGCAGATCCTGAAGGTACTAACGTCCCTAGGTTGTCAGCTAACTGCACCCCTTGTGGCTGAATGGCAAGTTTTTTAATGAAGGGAGATCTGAATGGTGCACAAGCCAAAAATTAGGGTAATAGAATAATCTTAAAGACTTTAATAGAAGTATGTTTAAAGAGATAAAATTAGGAATAGAAGGCATATAGCTTATGAAAAAGAGAACCAAATAGACATAGTAGAAATAAGCTATCAAAAACTCATTTGATGTTTTGAAAAATAGACTAGACATAGGCTGGAGTGAGAATTGATAAACTCAAATTGGTCTGAAGACATCACCCAGATTGCAGCACATAAAGCAGCACAAAAAGATGAAATTATGACAGCTAGTATAGAATATTAGCGGAGTGCATGGGCTCTGAAGCCACACACCTAGGATTAAATTTCAACTCTATTACTTACTAGTTATAAGGCCTTAGGTGTGTTTTTAAACCTCTTTGGGTCTCAGTTTTTCCAAAGGTAAAATGAAGATATACTAGTACCTACCTCATGGTATTGCCATTAGGATTAAATAAGTTTATAGTTCCTATCAATGTTATAGTTCTTATAGCACATAGCAAGTACTCAGTAAACATTATCTAATATTATAGAGGAATGGAAAATATGAAAGATAAATTAAAAGTCATGGTGGAGAAAACAAGAAGTTTCAACACTTATCTAATCAGTCCCAGAAGGAGACAGTAAGGAAGAAGCAGCATTTGAACAAATGATGGTGGAGAATTTTCTATACATGAAGAAAAATGAGCCCCTAAAATGAAAAACACTAAGTTCTGAGTAAACTTTTTTTTGTTTTTTTTGTTTAATTAATTAATTTTATTTTGGCTGTGTTGGGTCTTTGTTGCTGCACGCGGGCTTTCTCTAGTTGCGGCGAGCAGGGGCTACTCTTCTTTGTGGTGCACGGGCTTCTCATTGCGGTGACTTCTCTTGTTGAGGAGCACAGGCTCTAGGCCCACGGGCTTCAGCAGTTGTGGCATGGAGATTTAATAGTTGTGGCTCACGGGCTCTAGAGCGCAGGCTCAGTAGTTGTGGTGCACGGGCTTAGTTGCTCTGCGGCATGTGGGATCTTCCCGGACCAGGGCTCGAACCCATGTCCCCTGCATTGGCAGGCGGATTCTTAACCAGCTGCCACGAGGGAAGCCCCTGAGTAGGTTTTTTTTTTTTTTTTTTTTTTTTTCCATCGGCAGGTGGACTCTCAACCACTGCGCCACCAGGGAAGCCCTCCTGAGCAGGTTTTAAAAATGTCATCTCTAGAGACGTTGTAGAGAAATCAAAAAATCATAAAGATAAAGAAATAAATCTGAAAAGCTGCTATAGAGGAAACAGATTATCCACAAATGAATGACATTTGCCCGAAGCCAATTTCTCATCAGCAACAATAGATGCCAATGGAACAATAGTCTCAGAGTGATCAGAAAAACAATTAGAATCCTACATTCAGCTAACCAGCATGTAGGCATGAGTGTAAAATAAAGAAATATTCAGATATACACAGACTGAGAGATAAGGGAATCTTATCTCAGACTTTTGCTCCAAAAATGTATGAAGGATGAACTTCAGCAAGAAGAAAATTAAACTCAGAGGAAAAGACT
>NW_021145933.1:48285-50000 GCF_002837175.3 Physeter macrocephalus | reverse complement strand
AGGAGCTGCAGTCCGTGAGGCTGTCAGAGAGGGAGGGGCTAGAGACCAAGGAGGGCTGAGAAGGTTGGGTGCACACTGTGGTGGGGGGGGGATGGTGTAAACCACACGCCTCCTCCCCGCCCCCACCATCTGCAGGAGATCCAAGTTCTCCACTCCCACATCTTGGACACCTCGGTCATCGTCAAGATGGACAACAGCCGGGACCTGAACATGGACAGCATTGTGGCCGAGATCAAGGCGAACTATGACGACATTGTCGGCCGCAGCCGGGCCGAGGCTGAGAGCTGGTACAGCAGCAAGGTGAGTGTCTCAGGGCACCTGCCTCCTAGACACGGTGGGAGGGATGGGTGGTATATATTAACAAGGCTTCTTTTGTCTGGGGATTCTGATTCCTAGAGGTGGTGAAAGAAGTGCAGACCCCTCTCAGGTTATAGCAGCAGGACACGGCTGCCACGTATGGCTGCACAGGCTGAGTACTGTACAATTTGCAAATCGTCTGTGGTGTCCTGAGTGGGTGGGATGTCCCATCCTGAGTTTCATGAGCCTCTCTGCTTCCCTCCAGTGTGAGGAGATCAAGGCCACGGTGATCTGGCATGGGGAGACCCTGCGCCGCACCAAGGAGGAGATCAACGAGCTGAACCGCATGATCCAGAGGTTGACGGCCGAGGTCGAGAATGCCAAGTGCCAGGTAGGGGTCGTTTGAGGCCCACCCAGGGTCCCACAGGCAGTGTGTGCACCCAACTGGATCTCACCATTCATTCTCCAGCTCATTTACTTGACTTGAGTCCCAGTTTTTTCCCAATGTGTTCCCGGGCTGATCCCAGGTGGGTGGAGAGACTGGACACATCCAGGAATTGGACACAGTGACCCAGGGACCATAACCTGCCTTCTTCTCTTCTGGGCCCTTAGAACTCCAAACTGGAGGCTGCAGTGACCCAGGCGGAGCAGCAGGGCGAGGCCGCCCTTAATGATGCCCGCTGCAAACTGGCCGGGCTGGAGGAGGCCCTGCAGAAGGCCAAGCGGGACATGGCCTGCCTGCTCAAGGAGTACCAGGAGGTGATGAACTCCAAGCTGGGCCTGGACATCGAGATCGCCACCTACAGGCGCCTGCTGGAGGGCGAGGAGCACAGGTGGGTACTGTAGCCAAATTTCTCTCTCAGCCCTGCCTGGGTTCTCAGTGTGCTGTCCCTCAGATTCCTACTTGACTCCTGTTTCCAAATCTCCCCATCCTGCAACTGGACAGGGAATTTGAGTTATTCATTAGGTATGTTTCTAGCCCCATTTGAGTCTCTCGTGCCCACTTAGGTGCTGATCTGGGATTGGTGCCTTTTGCAAATCTGTTTCTCAGAGCCCGGAGTCAAGGCCATAGTAATTGCTGTTCCTGAGAAGCCATGTCTGGGCTGGGCCACCTTCCCTCTATAGTGCCTCTTCCCTCCCGGACCCTCGTTGCACATGCCCCTCAGGGTTCCAGCTCCCTTTTCAAGCCTGGTCCTGGCCCCAGCCCCGGGAGTTCAGATTTCTCCCCAAATGACAGCTTCTATAGGGGGTTTTATCAACACACACTTATATATTTTAACTACAGTGAGCATCCCTAAGTGGTCGTCCATTGCAGCACGTGGGACTAAGGATAGACAGACAGCAGGGACTGGTCCCTTGAAGCAGTTGCCCTGGTCTGGGCATTTTTTTTTTTTTTTTTTTTTTGAGTGAAAATTTTA
>NW_021145933.1:0-48171 GCF_002837175.3 Physeter macrocephalus | reverse complement strand
TCTCCCTCCCTCCCACCGTCCCTATCCCACCCCTCTCGTGGTCACAAAGCACAGAGGTGATCTCCCTGTGCTATGCGGCAGCTTCCCACTAGCTATCTAATTTACATTTGGTAGTGCATATATGTCCCTGCCACTCTCTCACTTCGTCACAGCTTACCCTTCCCCCTCCCCATGTCCTCAAGTCCATGCTCTAGTAGGTCTGTGTTTTATTCCTGTCCTACCACTAATCTCTTCATGACATTTTTTTTTCTTAGATTCCATATATATGTGTTAGCATACGGTATTTGTTTTTCTCCTTCTGACTTACTTCACTCTGTATGACAGACTCCAGGTCTATCCACCTCATTACAAATAACTCAGTTTCATTTCTTTTTATGGCTGAGTAATATTCCATTGTATATATGTGCCACATCTTCTTTATCCATTCATCTGTTGATGGACACTTAGGTTGCTTCCATGTCCTGGCTATTGTAAATAGAGCTGCAATGAACATTTTGGTACATGACTCTTTTTGAATTATGGTTTTCTCAGGGTATATGCTGGGCATTTTTGCTTGCTGCTAGTTTTGAGGGTGTGGGGAGACCCATTGGTCATCAGCCTTCTATGTTCAGCCGGAGGGGGGCGGCTGAACAGCTCCTATGAGGACAACAGTCCCGGGATGTTGCCCTTTGGTTCTTTCCCCAGGTTAGACAGGTGCTCTTACCCTGAGCCTTCCTCTTCTCATGTCCAGCCAGGCCCTCGGCCCTGGGCAGAGTAGAGTGAGGGTGCAGAGGGAGCATCCTGTGTATTGGGGAAACGGGGA
Source organism: Physeter macrocephalus (assembly GCF_002837175.3). Classification (NCBI taxonomy): domain Eukaryota; kingdom Metazoa; phylum Chordata; class Mammalia; order Artiodactyla; family Physeteridae; genus Physeter; species Physeter macrocephalus. Next base: position 47,369 of record NW_021145933.1, on the reverse strand, counting down.
CACAGGTTTGGTAGCTGGAATCCAAGCGATCACATGTGAGACTCGCAACAAACTCAAGTAATTGCATTGGAGAGTTCAGAGGCACTGGGGCTCTCTGGGCCTGGGTAGTTTCATTGGGGCAGGATTCTGGGAGGGAGACTTTTTCAAGACTGAGTTTGAACGCTGGAGAGACACAGCGGTAGCGCTGGAAACAGAGAGGTCCACCCCTTTGCCATAAAGCGCTCTTGGAATGAACTCCGAAGCTTTGGTGTGGGCTCCCTAGAAAACCTGGGCAAGGGATGGTAGATGGTGGGCTGCGGATTCTCCACATTTCTGAAGCTGGTTTTGACAACCCTTTGCCATTGTCTCTCAGAGGGACTCTGTGTGTTTTCCTTAAGGACACAGCGCTGTGTGGGAAGGAAACACGGGCTGGGTGGAATTAGGTGGCAGGAGTGATATCCCTGCCTCCGGCACTGGTTATTTCCTCTCTCTGGGCCTCAGTTTCTCCATCTGTTAAGTGAGGGAATTGGTGTAGCTAGTCTCTGAGCCTGCTCTCAATGGGTTCTAACATCCCATTCATTCATGCAAGTTATTTATTTGGTTTTTTTGTGTGTGTATGTGTACGCGGGCCTCTCCCTGCTGCGGCCTCTCCCCGCTGCGGAGCGCAGGCTCCGGACGCGCAGGCCCGGCGGCCACGGCTCACGGGCCCAGCCGCTCCGCGGCACGCGGGATCCTCCCGGACCGGGGCGCGAACCCGTGTCCCCTGCATCGGCGGGCGGACTCCCAACCACTGCGCCACCAGGGAAGCCCATGCAAGTTATTTATTGAGCCAGGCATCGTTTGGGGCACTGTCTGCAATGGGGGAAGAGAATAGACAAAAAATTCTGTCCTCTCGAAACTCACATTTTAGTGACACCAATCAGACCAGATTCAGGAATTTAAATCTGCTGCGCCTCAGTTGCATTTACAAGTCCATAAGAACCGAAATAAAGAGTAGCAGCTACCATTTTTGAAGTGCTTACTGTGGGGCAGGCATTATGCACTTGCAGGCGTATTCTGAGTTCATTCTCACAACAGATCAGGGGAGTAGATTTTACCCAGGAGGAGGCAGGCTGAGGGAGGGCATTTCTGAGGTTGCTCAGCTAATAAGGGGTGGAGAGCGGGCGCATCAGGTGATCTGTCTCCAGAACCCATACGGTGACCCGGCCACCGCTAAATCGCCCCTTCCCCTGGGCAAGTGCGCAGGAGGAAGGTGGGGGACCTCACCTTTCACCTTGGCTGTGTGGTCCAGCGGCTGTTCAGGGCACTGACCTTTCTCTTTTCCTTTCCCCGCAGGCTGTGCGAGGGCGTCGGGGCTGTGAATGTCTGTAAGTAGGCCGCCCCGCCCCCTTCTCCAGCTGGGTGGTCACAGTGCCTTCGGGGAGGGGGCATTTTCGCTGCCCCAAGCCGCCTGGCTGTGGCAGTGCCTGACCCGCGTCTCTGCCTGTTCTCCCTCCATCCAGGCGTCAGCAGCTGCCGCGGTGGCGTCGTCTGTGGCGATCTCTGCGCTTCCGGCGCTGCCCCTGCTGTCACCACCAGCGTCTGCAGCGCCCCCTGCAGCGGCAACGTGGTGGTGGGCACCGCCGACGTCTGCAGCCCCTGCTCCGGGCTGGGCTGCAGCATCGTGGGCTCTAAGACGTGCTAGGGTCGCCCTCCACCCAGCCAGGATCTCTCGCAACCGGAACGCCCCTTCCGTTGCCCCACGCACCGCCGGCTGCTGGCCTCCCGAGAACAACCTCCAGATGTGCACCTTTTGCCCATGCAGCTCCCTACCTGCTCCCTCAGTGTGCCATCCCCCGGCAACTGAGCCCCAGTGAGGCTGGGGCGCACCTTGGCTTCTTTCTGTAGCCTTTCCTAGTAGTCGTGTTGTTGTTCTGAGGATTCATCCTTTCTTCCGCCTTCTGTTTTTTGCCGGATTCATTGGTTTTGCCTGATCCCTTCACCTAAGCTTGGAGGAACAGGACAGGCCCCAGAACCTCCCCATCTGCGCGTCCTGGGGAATCTGCCAGTGTGCTTGTACCTATGGAATGGAGATAAAGAACACTGATGGTGGTTTTCCTGTAATTCTGTGAGGGATGTGACCCATTGGAGGGGAGACCATCACCTTCCAGGGATGCCTGCAGAGGCTTCTATAAAAGCCAGTGAGTCAACTGCCTGCAAGTTTGTTTGCCTTTATTTCACTCTTTGTTTCCAATAAAAGAATTGTAGCTAATCCAACCTGGTGTCTCAGAGTCTTGCAAATGCCAGGGCCCTCCTATGATAGGTGCTCCCTGCCAGAGATTTCCTCAGGACCTCTCATGCACTTAGTTATTTTTCAGTAGGTGAAAATGACTGCAGTAGAAGCTGCCCATCTGGCCTTGAGCAACCTGAGTCTTGGAAAAACAAGAGAAGACCCATGGAGGCGGGGAATCCCTCCCTGCCTTGTGTGGTTATGGGTTTCTATAGACCAAGGTTTCTCAGCTTCAACACTATTGACATTTTGGGCTGGAGACGTCTTCGTCGGGGGGTGAATGTCCTGTGCTTTGTAGGATGTTTAGCAGTAGCACTGGCCTCTACCCACTAGATGCCAGTAGTACTCCTCACCTCCAATTGTGACAATCAAAGATGTCCCTAGACATGGCCAGATGTGCCCTAGGGCTTCTCAACCAGGGTGATCGTCTCCTCCACCCTGCTGGGCACATTCCTGGAGGGGGAAAGTACATGAGGAAATGGGTGAAGGAAGGCATGTGGCACGGCAGTGTGAGGGAGAGGAAGAGCTTTGGGTCAGGAGGACCAGGCTTCTAGTTCAGAGTCCCGATTCTGCCATTTCTTTTTTTTTTTTAAATTAATTTATTTATTTTTGGGTGTGTTGGGTCTTCGTTTCTGTGTGAGGGCTTTCTCTAGTTGCGGCGAGCGGGGACCACTCTTCATTGCAGCGCGAGGGCCTCTCACTGTCGCGGTCTCTCGTTGCGGAGCACAGGCTCCAGACGCGCAGGCTCAGTAGTTGTGGCTCACGGGCCTAGTTGCTCCACGGCATGTGGGATCTTCCCAGACCAGGGCTCGAACCCGTGTCCCCTGCATTGGCAGGCAGATTCTCAACCACTGTGCCACCAGGGAAGCCCCTGCCATTTCTTAAGTGGGTGACTTTTGGCAAATTTCTTCCACCTTCTGAGCTTCAGTTTCTTTGGCTATAGAATGAGGGATGTTGGACATTATTCCTAAGGTCCCTTCTGGCTCCCTAAGTGAGATTATGTATTTAAAAGAGTTTGGTTAATACAAACCTATGTTTGTTTTTGTTTTTTTTGCGGTACGCGGGCCTCTCACTGTTGTGGCCTCTCCTGTTGCGGAGCACAGGCTCCGGACGCGCAGGCGCAGCGGCCATGGCTCACGGGCCCAGCCGCTCCGCGGCATGTGGGATCTTCCCGGACCGGGGCACGAACCCGTGTCCCCTGCATCAGCAGGCAGACTCTCAACGACTGCGCCACCAGGGAAGCCCACAAACCTATGTTTGAATGTTGGTTCAGCCATTTACTAGTTCTGTAATTGTGGGCAAGTCATTGATCCTCACTGAGCTTTAGCTTCTTCATCTGTAAAATGGAATAATGATACCTCCTGGGTTGTAGGGAGGTTTCAGATATCTATTGCACATAACGAATCACTCCAAAATTTAGAGGCTTGAAACAGTAATGCTTTATTATTTCTCATGATTCGATGGGCTTACTGGGCAGTTCTTCTACTTTTTGTGATGTTGTTTGGGATGCTAGGATGTCTGGAAGGTCCAAAATGACCTCATTCCACGTGGCTGGATTTGGTACTAGCCACCAGCTATGAGTTCAGCTGGAGCTATTGGCCAGGACGTGTCAGTCAGGGCCTAATCAGGAGACAATAATTTGAACAGAAGAAGTTAAATATAAATAATTATTAACTATAACAGGGGATTGAGTAATGAGAGACTGGCTAGTAAGAAGCAAAAAATCTAAAGCATACAGGAGCTGCTGGACTTCCCTGGTGGTGCAGTGGTTAAGAATCCGTCTGCCAATGCAGGGGACACGGGTTCGAGCCGTGGTCTGGCAAGATCCCACATGCCGCTGAGCAACTAAGCCCGCGCGCCACAACTACTGAAGCCCGCGTGCTTAGAGCCCGTGCTCCGCAATGAGAGAAGCCACAACAATGAGAAGCCTGCGCACCGCAATGAAGAGCAGCTCCCGCTCGCCACAACTAGAGAGAGCCCGCACGCAGCAACAAAGGCCCAAAGCAGCCAAAAATAAATAAATAAATTTATTTAAAAAAAATAAAGCATACAGGAGCTGCAGATATAAGGAGCAGCCCCTACCCCTAGGCCTGAGAGAGTGCACCCAAGGAAGCGGACCCCCTGTGGCCAAGATCTGGACCTCAGATCCAGGGAAAGCTCGGGAAACCTGTTCAAGAAGACATGTCTCCACCTCAAAACCACCTGAGAAGGATATTGGGAGATGCTGGCCACAGGATACTGCAGACTACTGTGCACAGCAGCAGTGAAGCTACCGCACGGCAGGAACAGTTCTGGAGAAACCGTGGGTGCTGCCAGAATCTGCCAGGAGGAGCCTGGAACCAGGAAGGAAAGCCCCTTCCTCCTGCAATATCTCTTCATCGTCCTCTACTGACAAAGCTTAATAGTGTGTCAGCAAACAAAGGAAAATATTTAAAGAGCCCCTCTAAATTTTCACAGAGCAGGCAATGACGGGTGAATCTGGAGCTGAGAGAAAATACATTGATAATTGGCATCCAGGGACTTGGTTCTCCTCCATATGAGCCTTTCTCATGTAGCTGCTTGGGCTTCCTCACAGCCTGGTGGCTGGGTTCCAAGAAGAAGGAAGGTAGGAAGCAGAAGCAGCCAGTCCTCTTTAGGCCTGAGCTCAGAAGTTCACTTCCACCATATTCTATTGGGCAGAGCAGTCACAGGGCCGGCTCAGATTCAAGGGGAGAGGAAATAGGCTCCTCCTTGTGATGGCTTATATGTGCAGAGAGGGAAGGAATTGTTGGGGCCACTTGTGGAGACTAGATCCCACAGTGCACTCTCTGGTCACAACAATTCATGTCCCTCCCACAAACAACATATGCTCACCCCTCCAGAGATTCCCCCAAATTTCTCCACATTATTATATCAGCTTGAATTTCAGGATCTTGCTATTTGGATTCAATCCAGTTACATGTGAAGCTCTTGGGATATGGTTCTTTTGTTGCAGCTCCCCCATTATGGTCTACCTCAGTCTGAAGTCCTGTGAGTTAAATGGCAATTATTTATGTCCACCACACCTATCATGCAATGGTGAGATGGGATAGGATAGCCATAGTCTGCACTCTCATTTATTTTTTAAATTTTTACTTTTATTTTGGCTGCACCACATTGCTTGCGGGATCTTAGTTCCCTGACCAGGGATTGAACCCGGACCCACGGCAGTGAAAGTGCTGAGTCCTAACCACTGGACAGCCAGGGAATTCCCGCACTCCTGTTTAGAAAGAGGAAAAGCTGGAGGCACTTGGAAGTCCCTGATTCATAACAACTCTAAGTACAGTCAGGCACCCACTGTAAATTCCTCCTGTTGTAGTAGCAGGGAGTATATCTGACTTGTGCCTAGTTTTGCTCCCTGGAAGTGGTTCTCCTCTGCTCTTGGCTCTATCCTTTGGGATCTTGGCTCCGCCTTCTGTATCATCCTTTTTTTTTCCATGATAAAGAACCCGTGTGTTCTTAGCCTGCTTCCTGTCTGTAGGAGATTAGGAGCCCAGAGGCCCCTTTTCATTTTGAATGGTCTCTGTTCCTTGTAGTTAGAACTGCTATAATTCTTTAAAAATTTTTGTAAGGTGTGAGGTAGGGCTCAGGGACTCAGGACAGGAGGTTCTAACAGAAGGCAAGTATGCAATGTCAGTCCCGCTTGGTCCCTTGAGTTGGTAGGTGAAAGGCAGGTGCATCACCTCCAGAAATGTGGAGCCTCCCTGGGCTTCCCCAGGTGGCACCTGGATGACCTCCTAAGGCTGGCAGCTATTACAGAATCCTCCTTAAGTCCCTGGGAAGGAGGTGTTACAATCCCAGAGCAGAGCTCAGAGTCACTTCCCCCAGAAGGTCAGAACTGAAAAAGCCCTTGTAGGGCCCCTGTCCAGCCCTCTTTTGACAAGTGTTCAGGGCCCCTGAGTCAGAGCAGGGGAGGAAGGAGCGGGGCAATGGGGAGTGATGAGAGACACTGAGAGGTGGGTCACAGCCAGATACACAGGACTGGCATGCCATGGTGAAGAGTCTGGACTTCATCCACTGAAAGGTCAGATCTGTGTTTTGTAAGATCTCTCTGGCTGCTGCATAGTATGGATTGGCAGGGGAGATGAGCGGGACTCCAACCAAGGTGGTGGTGGTGGCTGGAATGTGGGTGGTAGCAGCAGAGAGAGAGAGGAAAGGGGTGGATGAGAGGGGTACTTAGGAGGTAGAAAAGGAAAGCCCTTGGGGGTTAATTGGTTTTGAGGGTGAGGGTGAAGGCCCGGATAGATCATGTAGGTTCAGGTTTGGGCAACTGTGTGGATGATCTTGACCGGGGGGAGCCAGCAGGAGACACTGGTGGAGAGAGTGGGAAATAGTGAGTACAGCTTGAAGGTCTGCTGTGTTGGAAGAGTCTCCAGGACAGCCAAGTGGAGAGATCTTGGAGCAGCTACCGCTGTTCTCAGCTGGCAGTGGGGGCAGTGGAATGTCTGGCAGGCAGAAGGGGCCTCTCTGGCTCTCCCTGGGGGCCACCTAGCACCTCCCCAGGTCGAAGGAACCCCCTCCGCAGGTGTTGCTGAGCTGGCCGCAGGGCGCACAGGCCGGTGCTCACCCCTAGGTTCCCGCTGCAGGGACGCTGCAGACGCTGCCCGTCACCGGCCAGGAGCCCGACATGCAGAGGTCCCCACCGACGACCCTGCCCCGGGAGCTGCTGACACCTGCGGGGACAAGGGCAGTGTCAGGAGGCCTGGCTGGTGGCCACCCCATCTGGCCACCTTCCTTTGGCCTCTCTGATCTGTCCAACCCTCCAGGGAAGGACACAAGGGCCTTCAGTTCTAGTTCTGAAGGTGTGGAAGGAAGCTTAGCCTAGGAGTCCGGAGCCCTGGGTTCTGGTCCTGGTCCTCGCGCTCTGTGGGAAGGCCAGCTCAGAGCCGGAGGCAAGAAGCACGGTGGCCTGGGAAATCCATGGCTGAGAGGGAAACTGAAGGAAGGTGGCCAGCCTTTGAAGCTGGAACTGGTGAGCATCTGGACGGTTCTCAAAGCACATGCAATGGGTACGTGAGATTAAGTCTCGGTCAGATGCTGAGGGATGCAAGATGGCGGGTCTTCCACGAAGCATTTCTCTATCACCACGCTGGTAATTGTGCCTCTGTCCTCCGATCCTGCACATCTGCCCCAACCCAGCAAGCTCAGTATCAAATTGGACCCTTCACTGAGGGTCTTTGTGTAGACACACCCACCTCTTTGGGTTGGGGGAGCTGTGAGTGTACCCAGGCTCCTGTCCTGATGGGAGATGACGGTAGCATGGACTCCAGAGATAAAAAGCATGGTTGGAAGCTCAGCTCTGCCACTTACTAGCTTTGTGACCCGTGACAAGCGATGTTTCCCCAGGTTCCTTACCTGTAAAATATGAACGGCAATCCAGGCCTCGCTGGGATGCTGGGAGGATGAGGCGAGTATCTAGAGGCAGGAGGTGCTCCCCCCACCCTGAGTACTTTAACAAGGTGACCGGTCTGGGTTGCATGCAGCCAGCAGAACCTCGCAAAGGGACAGTGAACATCGGCTGTGAAGTGTCACCCTTGCGTGAGCAGAAAACAGCCCACAGCCCTGCAGCTAGCTTTACGAGGTAATCATGGCCGCCTTAGAAAACTTGAATTAGAGCACCTATTTGTAAATGGCCCGGAACAGAGAGAACTGAGACAGGGTGAGCCCCTTGAAAACAGCCGTAGACAGGAAGCTGACAAGGCGACAGCAGCAGCCTGACAGGCTGCTCTCTTCCACCTGGGCTCCAGGCTGGATTGCGTCCCGCCCTCACCACGGGCTATAAAGGCTCTGGCCAAATCCCAGGCTGGTTCAGTCGCCAAGGCCTGTGCCCTGTGCCTGCCCTTCACACGGCTGGCCTGAGTTGGCCTGGGGGCTGACCTGTCGCCGCTGCCTGGAAGGACAGCTTGCCCTGTAGCTCTGCTCCTCTGATTCCTGCCTACCTCCCTGGGTCTGCAAGCATCACCGGGCCTTATTCATAACTGTGTGGCTTTCTGGTGGTAACCTACCTGTCTGCCTGGCTTGTGACCCATGGATGCTCTGACTTTTGTCATTTCTTCTTGTCTTAATATCCATGAGCCTTTTACTTTTTGGTCCCTTCTTCATGGGTTTTTGATAAACAACTCTGTGATGTTCATTCACGAATATATCTTTGTGCACATCTCTAATAATTTCTTTAAAATAAATTACTGGAGGTAGAATCACTGGGCTCAAGAGGACTATCCTGGCCCTGGCTGTGCCTGTCTGCTGTCTGGCCGTGGAAGCAAGGAGGCTGCTGCAGTGAAGTAAAGGATTTGAGAGTCAGGAGGTGTGGATGCAATCCCATTTCTGACTCTGACTAGCTGTGTGACAAGCTAGTCCCTCTCTGTGTGCCTTGCTTCTTCGTCTGAAAAGCGAGGATTGGAACATTGGCCTCCTGGGCCTCCATAAGGATGAAACGAGATGGTCTTTGTGAAAGCACCCGAGGCTGAGCCTGCATCGCCTGTGACCAGGACGGGGACTGCCTCGCCTTTGCCTGCTTTGTTCTCCAATCTTGCCGCCTCCAGTTTTGCCTTCTTGACCTTGAACTTACAACACACTGAGGCCTATGACCTGGAGCTGATAAATCGTGGCACCTTCACATACTCCACAACTGTGTATTCTGTCCTCCAGGAGCTGACTGCTCAGTCGGGTAGATTCGGAAATAGGTACAAGTTAAACGGGTAAGAGACACCTGGTTTTCAAGGCAGTTTGTGATTGATTGCCAATTACCTGACAAGGTGCCTCTCTCCTCTGTTTCAGGGGCTGAGCTCACCTTGAGCTGGGGGTAATCAGGGAGGCTCTGTGGAAAAGGTCAGGCTTGAGCTGGGTTTTGAAGGGTGGGAAGGGCTTGGAAAAGTTGGAAGTGTGGAGGCACTGCCAGGTGAAGAAAGGCAGAAAAGCACAGAACTATTCAAAGGGCAGTAGATGAGCACTGGTGGAGCTGAGAGGGTGTCAGACCTAAAGGATGAAACTTGGGGCTCATTCCAATGAAGACTGGGAGCAAGACAAGGACGCCCACTCTCAATGCCATGCTTGACATACTGGCCAAGTGCCTGGCCAAGAAAATAAATATGTACAAGTATTAGAAGAGGTAGGACTGGCATTATTTGTAGACAATAGGATCAGCTACATAGAAAACCCAACAAAAATCAACCAATAAACTCTAGAAATAATAGGATGAGTTGAGCAGTGCTTCCAGTTACAAGGTCAACTTACAAAAATTAAAAGTGTTTTTCTGTATCAGTGGCAACCAATCGGAAAATAAATAGAAAAATAAAGATACCATTCCTAAGAGTGATAAAAACAGTGAAGTAGTTGTGATATAGCAAAAGAGTATTCATAGGCATTATGAAAAACAGTGTAAGGCTTTACTATTAAAAATACAAGAAAATCTGATTAAGTAGAATTATATCATATTCGGACATAATTTGGCTTGATATTCTAAAGATATCAATTCCCTCTAATTTATAAGTATAATGCAATAAAATTCCATCTGAATTTCTTTTGCGGGACTTGATAAGATCAATATAATTTTTATGCAAAAAAATAAAGTCCATTTATAGTAAAGTCAGTTATGAAAAAGGAAAGCAATATTCAATATCCTGTAATAAACCATAATGGAAAAGAATATGAAAAAAAAAGAAAAGGAAATGGAAAGCAAAGAGAATGTCTGAGGATTCGAGAGCCACAGTAATAAAAATGTCTAGTACCTGTGTAGGAGCAGGTGAATGGACCATTGGACCACTGGAACAGAAGAGAGAGCTCAAAACAGGCCCTTTGATGTAAGGTAAACTTAGTATTTGATGAAGGTAGCAACAAGAAAAGGGCTGTTTATTCAGCTGGTGAGATTAGTAAAAAGAGACCCACTGTATGGAAAGCCTATGTAGAGCCGGAGTCCAGTTTGTACCATATACCATGGGGGACCTCAGATGAATGCAAGGCCTGGGCATGAAAGATGAAAGTATAAAGCAAACAGAAGAAAATGTAAGAGGATATCCTTGTAACTTAAGGGTGGGGAAAGACTTTTAAGCAAAACTTAAAAATCAAAACGACACAAAAAATTTTAAAAATCAAAACCACAAGATAACAAAATAGATTGACATGATCACATCAAAATTAAGAATTCTACTTCAATGAAAGACTATAAAGTTAACAGACAGTTGATAGCCTGGGAAATTGTGGATTTGGTTTGCATTTCCTTGATGATTAGTGATGTTGAACTTTTTTTTCATGTATCTGTTAGCCATTTATATGTCTTGTCTGGAGAAATGTGTATTCAAGTCCTTAGACCATATAAAAAATTGGGTTAATTTTTTCTGTCTTTATTTTTTTTTTTTTGCTATTGAGTTGTAGGAATGCCTTACACTTTCTTAAGCTGGGCAAAAGGATGGAGCTATAGTTAGTGTGTGGGGAACTTCTTCCAGCATGCTGGCCTCAGTGGGCCAAGGAATGAGACCCCATACAGTGGCCTCTGAGAATCTGGGCTTAGCACTAACTAACTGGGTAGCTCAGGGCAAGTCACAAGGTCTCTGACTCTCAGTTTCTTCATCTGCATAATGGCAATAACGATGCCTGTTCTGACAAGCTCAGGGGTAACTTCATGGTCAAATAAGATACCATCTGCGAAAGTGCCTGGTAAACAGCAACAGTATAAAAATACAAGATAATTATCTTACATTACTGTTAGTCCAATTCTAGTGCTAACATTTGCTTCCCCTAATGGCTCACCATGGACTTGAGTTTTACAATAAGGTGGTTTAAGAAACGAAGGAAGAAAGCTCCAAATGGCTGTGATTTCCCTGCCTAGGTAATTTAGAAGCTGACCATTTTGAATGGAGGTGAACTGGGATGACCAAGGCCATGGGAGACCCACCAGGGTTCCACAGCCTGCACTCTTCTCAAGCCCCTTCCCTCCTCTCCTTCCCTGCAGTGCGGCAAGCTGGAGGCTGCCGTGGCCAAGGCGGAGCAGCAAGGCGAGGCGGCCCTTAATGATGCCCGTTGCAAGCTGGCAGGGCTGGAGGAGGCCCTGCAGAAGGCCAAGCAGGACATGGCCTGCCTGCTCAAGGAGTTCCAGGAGGTGATGAACTCCAAGCTGGGCCTGGACGTGGAGATCTCCACTTATCGCAAACTGCTGGAGGGCGAGGAGAGCCGGTGAGGATGGGTCCAGGGTCAGTTCACATCCCCACTCCGGGCTAGAAGAGTGCCTCACTGACTCATCTCCAGGGAGAGAGCATTCAAACTGGCAAAGTCTCTAGAGATCTAGAGAGTCCCGCCATTTCCCCATTCTCAGATAGGGAAACTGAGGCTCAGAGAGGGGAAGGGCTCGTCCAAGATCGCAGCTAGCTAGTGGCTAAGCTAGAACTGCATCAGCCTCCTGGCTAGCACTCCAGCGATCTCTCTCCCTTCCCGCACTGCCCCTCCAGCTGCACCTAAAGCTCGTTCCCAGGTAACTATTCTACCCTGTTGGCTGAAAGGGTGTTTCTGCAGTCACATCTCAGTGGGTTGTGAAAGCTGCAATCACTCAGAAGGTTTGTTAAAGGCCATTCGATTTAAGATGCACAGACAAGGAATCCTATCAGCCTGGATAGTCTGGGGTTCAGGACCAGCGAATAGACAGGAGCAGCGCAGTATCCTTGCCCGGGAGGGAAGACAGGGGCAGACACAAATCCATCCATCCTCCAGGTGAGGATGGGCTTAGTGTCCCAGGGAGGATGTCAGAGGCTTCTCAGGGGAGGAGGTAGAGGAGCTAAGGGGGCAGGAAAGGGACAGGGCACTTCAGGCTGTGCTGACAGTTTGAGCCAAGAATCAGGGTCAGGTGAAGTCAGCCTGGGAGGGAGCAATGTGGATTTACACATCGGATGGTACATGGGCCTCTAGCCTTGGGTGGCCATGTCATTATGGCCTCTGAGTTGAATCCCATCCCAGGGAGCAGGCTAGACCAGGGAGTAGAGTATAGAGGTTAAGATCACAGGCTGTGAGCCAGATCACCTGGCTTCAGATCCCAGCTCTACACTGACTAGCTTCGAACATTTATGCCTCAGTGTCCTAATCTGTAAAACAGATAATCATAAAATCCACTGCTTCAGGCTGTTGCAGGGATTCAAAGAGTTAACGGGACATAGTAAGTGTACGTAGAAACAGGTTATTATCAGAATTAGAATATCTTTATCCAGGGTGGCCGGACAGGGCTGCACCCATGGAGAGACTCTTTATTAACCTGGGTAGTGTTAGAAATCTGACAAGAGTGGCACCCAAAGCAGCTGGCCATGACTGACCGAAGCAGGGGAACTTTTCTGTCTATTTCCTCAGGATTTTGAGTGAAGCCACCAGCACAGTCTCCTCCTTTGCACCCGCAAGTCCCCAATCCACGTGCCAGCACTCAGTGTGGCTCTCGGCATTTGCACCCTGAAACTTACTTTCATTACGGAAATCATCATTAGTGTGCTGATAACTCAATCATATAATGAATGATGCATCGTTCCCTACACATGAGATTTTAAAAGGTGGTTTAGTATATTTGCATATGGTGGCCACTGCCCTTCTAATAGACCTTCTCCTTTTGAATATAATGTGTGTAATTAGATTATACAAATAATGCTCACTGCGGAAAACACAGAAAATAAAAGCAGGCATGATCACTCAACTTGGAGATAGCTGCTGCCAGTGTTGTGGCCCAACAGGCACCGTGATGGGCATTTGCTAGAATAGAATCTTCTGGAAGGGCACAGTTCCGAGGCTGTGGCAAAGCCAGGTTCACGTAGGAGGAAGGTGAGCTGGAAGCATATATCCCCTGAGAAGCTGTGCAGTGGAGAAGTGTTCTGAGTCAGGCAGAGTAAATCAGAGCAGAGGAAAAGTTTTGAAGCTGGGAGTTTTTTTAAAAAAGGGGGCAGACATAGAACAGAAAATACAGGTGTTTATGAAGAGTGCAAGGTCCTGGTATAATGTCTCATCATAACGAAATGTTTACAGTGCTCACAGCAAACCCTTACATCAGATTTACTGCATGCCAGGCTCTGTCTGCGGGCACTTTACACATAGAGCTTATAACAATCCTATGAGGTGGTACTATCATCCCCATTTTAGAGCTGAGGAAACTGAGGCACAGAAAGGTTAGGTGACTTGGGCAAGGTCCCCCAGCTAGTAAGTGGCTCAGCCAGATTTGAGCCCAGGCAGCCTGGCTCTAGGGTCCAGGCTCTTAACTACCACACTCTCCACCCTCCCTCCCTCCCTCTGAATTTATCAAGTCAGGTGCGTGTCTGGGGTGACATTTAAAAGCGTGAGATAAACACGGATCCATTTGGATGCTAGGAAGCTTTTTCCTACCCAGAGGTGTCCCGTTCGGCAGTAGCTGCTCCCATCACCTTTCTCCCTAGCACAGGGACAAGGAGGGTGACCCCACCCCACCCCTACTTTTCAGCACCCCGAGTTTCCATGGCCGAGAAGTAAACAGGGCATAACGTGGCCTTTTGGATCCTGCAAACTAACATTCCGCTGTCCTTTGGGGATCCCCAGGAGCAGGGCTGGCCCTGAGCCTTCTGCAGCAGGCCCCACCCCTCATGTTTCCCCCTCCCCGCTTCAGGATGGAGGAGAACAGGCCTGCTTCAAGAACAGAGGAACCAGGTGCTAACTGCTCACTCTCCTCTCCCCTGCAGGGTGTGGGAAGGCACGGGCTCCATCAATATCTGCAAGTTTGGGGATGTGGGTGGGCATGGTTCTTTGGGTGTCTGTGGCCTTAATATCGGGTTGCCCCTAACTGGTGACTGAACCTCTGTCCACAGGGCACTGGGTGAGGGAGCTGATAGAAATGGATGGTCCAAAATATTTGGCCCCTACGTGGATCCATCTGGAGCATCCATGAAGCCTAAGCTTATGCCTGTGGCAAATTCGGACCCGCTAATTAGTTCTGCAGAAGTCACCCAAGTCTTTCAGCCACACAGAATGCTCCTCAAGTGGTACAATGTTTTATGAGAAAAAAACATGAGCTGTGTATTCTGATCAGCTAGGGCTACTGAAAGCATCTCTTAAATCTGTATCTTTAATAATTCAGTGTGTATGCAGCCCCTAGTCTAGGTGTCTATCTGTTCCCCTCACCTTTCCAGCAGCCATATTTCTAGATGATTCCTCTCCTGTGATCAGTCAGTTTTTGCCTAAAGGTTCCAACATTGCAACATTAGTCAAGTAGATTTAGGGGTCCAACTTGCTAATCATACTCCTTCAAGAAGATGGCAATGGGTTTAGCTTTTCCTGTCGTTTAAAAAGATTCATGTCATTGGTCCATTAGCATGTGAAGAGAGTTAATCATTTGTTCCAGAAAAATTCTGGGTCACACCATGTCCGGAATGGAAGGGAATTCAGACCCGCTGTCTCCTTACAGGTGTGAACCGTTCCCAGGGTGGCATGGTCTGCGGGGACCTCGGTTCCACCGTCCCTCGTGGCCTGGGAGGCATGGCCATCGGCAGCAGTGCTCTCTGCTCCCCCTCTGTAGTGGGGGCCTGTTCCAGTGTGAGATCTATGCGGTTTGCGTAATGGGGGGTGGGACTCTGGACAGATGGGGTCTGACGGGGAGAGGGTGGAAAGTGGAGGAACGGGGAAATCTTTTCTCTCTCAGGCCCAAATGTCAGTTTAGAGATTGTCCCTCGCTGGGAAGCCAGAACTAACTCTCCAGTTTCCCTCTCACTGGAGTTATGATTTACTCTTTGACTGTCAACCCTGGGTTTGGCATTCTTGCCACCTCCATTGATTCTCCCCTCGCTGTGGTCCAGGAAAGGATGTAAAGGCTTTTTGGTATAAACTGTTTAGTCATTTTCTTCTCCAACTAACTTCAGGTTAGTAGACATTTACTAAGAACTGACTATGTGCCAGGCCCTCTGGGCAGGGAGCCAGGTAGGGGACGGCAGGGCATGGGTGCACCCTTGTGCTTTGCCCTTGGACGAGGGGCTCTGTATAGCCCCTCAGTGTTGAGGGGGCAGCAGGGGAAGTGGGGCTGGGGCTCTGGGAGTCCCTTCGCTTGATCTGAGAGGTTGTATGTTCCCAGGGCATCCCCCAACTACGCATATGTCAGGATGCGAAGACTGAGGCTAATCTTCCTAGGTTTTCATTATTGGTGATTTGGAGTTTTTTTGTATTTGGGAGATTCCTGTATGGCTCCTTCTCTCTTTTGGTGTGTGTGATTAAATGTCACGGCAGAGATTTTCTCTTAGCAACCAGGTCAGTGCCTGCGCCCTTCCTTGTTTTCCCTGATTATTTCAGTGCTTCTCCAAGTGTGGTCCGTGGACCACCATTGACATCAGGATCCCCGAGGGGCCGGGGGTGAGGGGACTTGTTAAATATGCAGATGCTGGGCTCCACCCAGAACTACTGAATCAGAAGTTCTAGGGATGAACCCAGGAATCTGAATTTAAACAAGCTCCCAGGTGACTCCTATAAGAACTAAAGTTTGAGAGTCACTGGTTTGTGAGGGTGGCTCAGATAATTTGGCCGTTGAGGTGACTTTCCCTCTGATTCTCACAGGATCAGATTCATCTCTTTGCCATTCTCCTCTGACTTTGTCAAAAGGTCAGAGCCAGTATGGGCCACCCATGCCGGGTGAGGTGGGGACAAAGGCAGAAGAGAGGAGGAGAATGGAGTCTGTGTTCAGAAGTACCAGCTAAGTGTCTGGGGCATCATGCATGTATTTCATCCATTGCTCACAGCAACAGTATTATCTTCATTTCACGGACAAGGAAATTAAGGTCCCGAGAAGTTGATAACTTTATTAAGGTCACACAGCTAGTCCAGGATCCAAACTGAGGTCTAGGAAATGTCAATGGTCATGTACTTTCCACTGCCTTGCCTTGGTTGTTCCTTGAGAATAAAATCATGGTGCATCAGAATGCTTCCGGATGAGAGGTTCCAAGTGATCCTACCTTATGACACTCCAGAGATAAGGGGTGGAAGGCGACATAAAAGAACCTCCTGGAAATGTTTGTAGAAACATCTCCCCACAGCTTCTGCTCTCCAAGAATCTTGGACAGACCTTATAATGGGGCAGTTCACACATGCCTCTTATGTGGGGATCCAGAATTAAAACTCAGACTTCTGGTGGGAGGACATTTGCCCTGATGGCCTGGACAGAGACAGTTGATTGGAGACCTCTGTCTCCGGCCTATTCCTGAATTGACAGTCCTCAAGAAGTCCCACCAGGGAAGTCTGTTCAGAGTCCCCTCAGATGCAAAGGGTGTCCCCCCTGGACGTGATAAGATGGAGAGAGGGGTTTCTGGTGGGCAACCTTCTTTCACTTGTTTTATAGGAAAGACTCTTACTTCTCTCACCTTATGTTATTTGGGATTTATAAAAAGGGATTTAAAAAGAGACCTGATTGGGTAGAAGATATTTTGTCACAAGAATACATATTTGATCTCAAGATATGGAAAAACCTTTGAGTAGTTCTCCCTGGCAATACCAGGGATGACTTCAGAAGGCGTCTCCAAGGGGCACATTGGTCCCCTGGGACTCTGGGATCTTTCTCCAGATCTTTCTTCATGTGGTATCCCCCTAGTCTCTGCCTCCTGGGCTTAGAGGGTCCTGCAGGGGCTGCATCTTGGGCACAGCATGGTCTGGATTCCACCAAGTTTGAGCTGGGGAGAAAATCAGGTTCAAAAGGCCACTAGATCTGCTCTGCGGAGGGAAAGGCGTTGTACCAGGATGGGGCTGGGGAAGGGGAGGTGGTAGAAATGGGGGAGGGTCTACCTCTCCTTTCTGATGGTGGTGGTGGAGGGTGTGTATTATGCATATTTGTGCCTCTAGTGTTTCCTCCGTATTTGACGCAGAAGCTCATCTTCCGAGTGCTCCCTTGACCCACTCCCTTCCCTGGCTACTTGCCTCTCACCACCACTGTTCAGTAGCACCAAGGGTATAGGAGCGGGGTAACCAGACAAGAGGTGATTCCCCGATGGTCATTTCCAATGTCCCTGTCCATTCTAAAGAGGGTTACACTTTGTGATTTCCTTGATCATGTGGTTACCCTGCATTTCTCACCATGCTTGGTTCAGGTGGGTAACAGCTCCAGTTTGTACTTCCCGAGATCCCAAGGGCTGAAGCAGGGAATAGTTGGCAACACCAGGCCCGGGAGAAGGAGCAGCCTGGGTGTGGGTGTTTGTGAGGATGGTCCAAAGCAGAGGGGATTTGAGACTTGGTGGAAGAGTGCTGGTGGCCTCCGAAAGGAACCAAGAAGACCCCAAAGCCCAAGCTTACTTGATTTTTTGAAAGCACTATAATCCATACTTCCTTATCCTTTGGAGAGCCTGTGTATTTTGGGGAGGGGCCTTGAATGTTTGCAGAGGAGTAGAGTATGGATAGAAGGTCTGATTTGCTCTTGATGGGGCTCTCAGCTTGGTTTGTGGAGTTTCAAAAAAAAAAAAAAAAAAAAAGAGCCCAAGAAAGAATCCTGGAGCCACCAACATGGGCCTACTTTATTGTCTGGGCCCCCTTGCTCTTCTGGCTTGCTCTTGATTGAGAGATTCAGACCACTTGTCTTCTCCTTAACATTTTTTTTTTTCTAATGAAACTTCAATCCTCAGTTGCTCTTGGAGCGTGCCCTTGGCTCTCGGCAAGGAATAACTCTTTTCTCAGGAGAGAGCTGTGGGAGACCCAGAATCCTTTGAAAAGAGAAGAGCTTGCTCTGCATTTTTGCCGTTGGCGGCAAGGAGGGTGGTGGGGAGAGGTTTCATCTTCACAAGCCGATGGCACCTCGGGCTGCCATGCACACAAAACATGGAAACTTATTAAAAAGCTTATCGATATCTCCCAGCTCCTGGTTGTTTGACTTTTCAATGCACGGTGTCATATTTTTGGGTACCAGGTTTGGCATTTTAGTTATGCTTGGCCCAGACCCAAGGTAACATCAAGGTGTTTTCCCCAAGCACAGACTCACTGCACAGGCCCCCAGGCTGACGCCTAGAGCATGGAGGCCACTTCTTGCCCAGCGTCTCTCTGAGACATGGCAGACCTGATGCTCAGATTTTGATCTCCTGACGTTTCAGCCCTGGAGATTTAACCTTTCCTGTGGATGAATGACGTGCCTTAAACTGAATGTTGGCCTATTGTGAGTATGACCATGCCCTTGAAGCCCAGAGAGATGGTAGAAAGAAGGAGAGGGGGCCAGAAACTTGGAGGAGGCCTGTCTGGTGTCAGCTGGCAAACCTCAAACAGCAGCAGCCTGAGCACTCGGGAGGGGCCTCCAGTGGAGTTATAGCTCTTTGGGTCTGAGATGAGGATTCATCAGAATGCACAGGCCCTTAACATTTCCTCCCAGGGACAGGCTGGGGGATGGGGCAGCAGAGGAGGCCGGCAGGGGGACATCTGCCTGGAATAGTGATGGCCAGCCTGTTCTCCTAATGGAGAAATGGAGGTGAGCCCAAGAGGGCCGATGTCTACACCTCCTGCTCTACCAGCTGCCTGAGTTCCTCCAACCATCTCAGGCCTGACGTGTTCTGGAGCCCCATCCTGGGACTTGGTTGGGGGTCAAAGCCAGGAGGAGACACTTCCTACTCTCCAGGAACTTCCAACTTGATCCAGTGTCCAGACACACCCAGTGACACACCTGGCCACGAGCCACAAAGAAAGAACCAGAGATCCTCAGGGTTTGAGATACTGTGGGGCAGGAAGTGGGGGATGTGTGTGTGTGGGGGGAGGGAGGGTAGGGAAGGGGGGAAGAGAGAGTGCTGAGCAAAGGCAAATGGGAGGAGGGGTGTGGGGTAGCCTACGTGTCCACGTGGGATAGTCCTGGGAGGCCTCAGGCGGCGGACTTGTCTCCATTGGGTGGAGCCTGCATCTGGGAAGGTGAGCATCTGGATGGAGGGGTTGCACAGGGCTGAGGAGCAGGTGGGGAAAGAGGAGATGGAGGAGCCTGTGTTTGCCATAAGGAGCACATGCATATGCTGGGAAGTGGTGTGAACCAGGCAGTAGGGGAGGAGAGCTATGAGTTTGGGATTCTTGCTGCTGGGGAGCGGGGTTTGCGGGGTGCGGATGGGGAGAAAGAGGTCATGTGGGGATCTGGAGCTGTGGTCCAGGCCTGAGGGGTCTGAGCTGGAATCAGGCTATGGAAGTGGACAGGAAGAGGCAGAATCACTGGAGGGCTGGGAAACACTGCATGGGGTTGGAAAGGACTGGCCAGCTGGAGATGGGGCCAGAGGGCTCCGAGCGTCGGACATGTTGCAGGTACAGAGACAGTGTTGTTCACAAGATCACATGTCTTTGCACAGCAGCAACATTTATTGAAACAAGGATTGAGACAACCCAGAAGGCGAGGCACCCACAGACAGTCATAGCAAGAGGGAGACCCAGGTAGTCGCCTCACCTGCTCCATCCCACCCACTCAGCATTGAACAGATCCCTCCTGCACCAGCAGGGGGTGACCTTGGAGCAACCATGGTGTTTTCTTTGAAATGTATAATGGTGTATTGAATAGCAAGACCTGTCCAAAGTCAAAAGAATCCCACCCCCCATAATGGGCCTCTCAACTCGGAGGTCACAGGAGGAGTTTGGCTGGAACAGGTTAACCCAGAAGAAGGCAGTTGGTTAGAGAGACAAGCAAAACACAAACAAAAATGACCAAGGGGCAATTCTTTCCTGCAGAGACCTTCCCGGCCAGGAGAGGGGAGCTGCTGGAAGTGGCCGGGTGCTGCTTCCTCTCTGATTCTCAGGTTGTGGGAGACCAGGCTGTATAGTTAGGCTTACTCCTTGTGCCAGGAGAAGGCCAAATTTTCACAATGTCCAGCGGCCCTGGGTGACCAGTAGGGTCCCAGAGAACCTGGTGAATAATACAAATTGGCCACTGGTATTTAGGAGTCAAATCGGAATTGAGTAAAAGGGCTGGGAATGACTCTCTCTAACTGAAGTCTGTTGGAGAACCATGAAACAACTCCCTAAAATGAGAAGGTGGTGGAGAGCAGTGGAGGCTCTTTCCCTTGGAGGAACACGTGGAAGATTCTGGCAGCAAGCACACATTTTCCATTCACACACCATTCCGTGCCCGGGGGATGCAGGCGGGGCCTCGGACTCTAGGCAAAGAGGACGGACCTGCTCCCGCAGTTGAAGCTGGAGACGCAGGGCTGACAGGGGGCGCAGGAGTCGGGCGCCATCACTGTGATGCTGCCCCCAGTGGCCATGGGGCCAGAGGCAATCTGGCGGCCCGGGGTGACGCTACACATGAGGCCCCCCAGGTGACTCCACCGCGGGAGCTGTTGACGCCTGTGGGAAGAGAGGCGACAGGAAGGGCTGAGTGGCCTGTTGTGATGTCACCAACCCCAGGACAGGCCCTAAGGGCTTCTGCACCGCAGGAGCTTCCTCCTTCTCAAAGGGGTTTAGTGGTTCATAACTCAGACCCCGTTCTCCTCAGCATCTCAGCCTTCTAGGGCAGGGGTCCCCAACCCCTAGGACCCGGGCCACACAGCACGAGGTGAGCCGTGGGTGAGCAAGCGAAGTTTCATCTGCTGTTCCTCATCACTCCACCATCACCGCCCCGCACCCCACCTCCGTGGAAAAATTGCCTTCCACGAAACTGGTCCCTGGTGCCGAAAAGGTTGGGGACCGCTGTTCTTGGGTACCTGGGTGAGAAGGAATCGAGGACCCCTACACTCAGAGGGGCAAAGCTACTGTGCCCTTATTACCCTGGCCTGCAGTTCACATCTCCACCAGTGGGTGGCGCTCAACTATGCCTTCGTTTAGTGCCTCCAGGGAAGAGCCGGGGGAGAGGGGGGCATGAAAGGCCCTCTCCCTCCCAGGCCCGGAACATTCCGGGTTTAGTGGGTTAGGCTGTCAGGTTCAGATCTGCCCATCAACAAAGCCATTTTTCTAGGGGTGTTTCAAGCGGGTACTTACAGACATTCACAGAGCCCACACCTTCGCACAGCCTAAGGGGAAAGAAAGCTCCGTTAACTCTGGGCACTGAGCTGGATTCCTTGAGGCAGATGGTTGCTTGGGCACAGAGAGGGCCTTCCTGTGTACAGATCCAACCCCCAAGAGGCAGGAAGTGCTCCCCCAAAGTCTGTATTAAATGCTCACTCTCTTTAACTATTCTGTGACCACAGAGAAAAGACCTTCTGATTTTCAGCAGAGGTGAGTGAGTTTATGAGCTCCACCCGTTGCCTCCAATCTGCATGACTTGGCCCACCCTGGATAGTGCGGATCAGGCTCACAGAAAGGAGAGTCGAATTGAATGCAGCAGCGTGTGTGAAAGGGCTTGATGCCAAGGAAGAGCTACAGCCATAGGGTTGCATCATCCTTATAATGCACCTGCCTCCGGGGCAGGCCAAGCTTCAGTCTCCTTTAGGAAGCTACTGGAAGACAACGGATTTTAGAGCCACATGTCTTGGGTGCAGGTCCTGGCTCTTGTGCTTGTTAACTGTGTGGCCACGAGAAAGTCACTGAACGCTGGGCCTTATGTCCTTATCTTTGGATGGGAAAAATGATACCTACCTCACTGGACTGGGAGGATTAAAATGAGCGCCTAGCACAGGCCTAATAAGCATTCAGTAAATTATCATTATTATTGAAGCTTGAGCTGTACTAGCAGTGGGCAGAGATCCAGCTCACATTTGGGCTCAGCGAAATTCACTGCCAGAGGACCAGGACCTCCTCCTTCTAGACCCCGAGGTCTTCCTTAACCCCACCTGTGCTCCTTGCCCTCCAGCAGGCGCCTGTAGGTGGCGATCTCGATGTCCAGGCCCAGCTTGGAGTTCATCACCTCCTGGTACTCCTTGAGCAGGCAGGTCATGTCCCGCTTGGCCTTCTGCAGGGCCTCCTCCAGCCCGGCCAGCTTGCAGCGGGCATCATTAAGGGCCGCCTCGCCCTGCTGCTCTGCCTTGGCCACGGCGGCCTCCAGCTTGGCCCGCTGTGGGGAAGGAGATGTGAGGACGACCATGAGAGAGAGAGAAGGTGCAGCTTGGCTCCCCTGAGCTGAGGGAGCTGGGGCAAGGGTCCCAGAGAAAAGGTAGGTTAACTACCAATAAACAGGTAGTTAATGGGACTGTGAACACACGGGAGGAATGGGCACTTTTCACCATCTCTCCTCGGTGGTGTTGCAGGGTGGCCAGGGAGGGGGAACATCAGTGATACGGCTCATCCCAGCTCCAGTGTTGCGTGATGTGCCAGGGGCCCTGCCCTCTCTCTGGACCCCTGCTTCCTCACGGCACACTCTGAGGCCTGATTAGGGCCAGGCCTTTGCTCTCCTGCTGGCAAAGGGCCTGGTGCTGCAGTCTGCCTGTGCTGGGTATTCAAGCTCTCCCGGAACCCATACCTGACACTTGACATTTTCAATCTCGGCCGTCAGCCTCTGGATCAGGCGGTTCAGCTCACTGATCTCCTCCTTGGTGCAGCGCAGGGTCTCCCTGTGTCGGATCACCGTGGCCTTCATCTCCTCGCACTTGGGGGAGGCAGAGATGCTCCTGAGGCTCAGGATGGGACATCCCATCCATTCAGGACAACACGGATGATTGTGCAGGTTGTACAGTGCTCAGCCTGTGCAGCCAGACATGGCAGCCCCACCCTGACGCCCAAATTGAGATCTGTCAGTCCTTTTCTTACCATCCCTAAAGATCAAAATCCCCAGACAAAAGAAGCCTTTTCTACTATACACCTCGCATCCTTCCCAGTGCCATGTCTAGGAGGCAGGTGTCCTGGGCCACTCACCTTGCTGCGGTACCAGGACTCAGCCTCCGCCCGGCTGCGGCGGGCAACGTCATCGTACTGAGCCTTGATCTCGGCGACGAAACAGTCCATGTTCAGGTCCCAGCTGTTGTCCATCTTGATGAAGACTGAGGTGTCTGAGATGTGGGAGTGGAGGACCTGGAGCTCCTGGGGGGCCGACAGCCAATGCATTTGGTTCTCGTGCCTTGTCTGGGCCACGTGCTCCACCCCTGGGGCCATGTCCACTCCCTGGAGGCGGCACTGGTCATGTATGACACATGACTCGTACTCCCTTTCATTCACACACAGGTACATCATAAGACAGTACAGCTGGGAGGGGCTTTGGAGGTCAGCTGGGGACAGCCCACGACTTAACAAAGGGGGAAACTGAGGCCCAGCATGTGAAAAAGGCCTGACTCAAAGTCATTCAGCAAGGGAGCGGGGTCTGAATGCCAGGACTAGTGATCTGTCCAGGAATTAAGACCCCCTCTCTAACTGGAAACCCACCCTACCCCCCTCCCACATACACTCTTTCATATCCATGTAGAGACCAACACACACAAAGGCCAGCACACAGGCACACACGCTGCAACACCCAGGGGCTCACCGGCACAGAAAGGTCCAAGCACACTTGGGCGCCACTGTCCTCGGGGCTTACCTGCACGTGTCTGTGACAGTTACACGACAGGCCCCTCTTGCATGTGCGTGCGTGTTCTTTACGTGCTTCCATCACTCAGGGGGCAAATGTGCACACAACATCTCCCCCCAGTCCTCACGCCTTCCCTCCCCGCTTCCTGGCTGGTTGGCAGGGGCCTCCTCACCTCGTCATAGAGGCGCTTCAGGAAGCTAGACTCCTCCACCAGGGCCCCCAAGTTGGCCTCCAGGTCTGACTTCCGCAGGGAGGCGCAGTCCACGTCCTGGCGGTGGGGCGAAGAGGAGGGGGCGTGCATGTGGGAAGAGGGTCCCGGAAGGTGCCTCTGGGTCAGTGTGGTGACCCACCACGGTGGAGGCTGCACAGAGGGTGCCCCTCCCTCCCTGCCCTGTGACCAGCCCCTCACCTTCTTTAGAACCACGAACTCGTTCTCTGCTGTGGCCCTCAGAGCCCCCTCCTCTTCATACCTGGGGGTGGGGGAGACAGGAGCCGGAGGTGAGGGGTCGGAGCTTGGCAACCATCTCAGCTCCTGGGCAAGCTCTTCTGGGGCTCAGAAGGGATGAACTCTGCAAATGTCATCCTGTCCTCTCCTTGGTCTATTTTGTGCATTGTTCGTGGGCTAGCCCTGTCCCAGCCCGGCTTATTCCACCCCACTCCTGCTGCCTCTGGATGAGTAACACTCCATCCCCCAAGTCTAAAATCATCTTTGCATCCTAGATCCAAGGAGAGGTGGTGCCACGGGCAGGAAGGGCACGGAGCCCGTGTCATGAAGGTGAGCTGGAGTGGGAGGAACAAGAAAGCTGTAGAATCCCATTGGGTTTCCTTACTCCCCCGAAAACAGCTCTAAGACTCACGGGCTTCCACGGGGTTGAGGTGGAACCAAAGAATCTGAAAAAACCTAGGCCCCTACTGAACATCCCCTTGGGTCCCAGGCAGCCCCTGTTGACAGACAGGCAGGAATCTTAATGAAGCTGCTTCAAGAGGCTTGTGGGTGGAGCTTTCCCACTGCCCCTGTTATTCTGGGTCGGGCTCACTCACTTCTCCTTGTAGCCCTCCAGCACCTCCTGCACGTGGCTGAGCTCCGAGGCCAGCCTCCCGCTGTCGGCTCCACACGCTCAGCCTCCTGCCTCAGCGTCTGGATGTAGCACTGGAACAGGGGCTCCAAGTTGCTCTCGCAGCACTGGCGGTTCTGGTAGAACTGCAGCTTGGTGTCCAGCAGCTTGTTCTGCTGCTCCAGGAAGCGTACCTGCCGCCCAGGGTGGGAGAAAGAGACTCAGGAGGAAGCTGGGGAGGTGCCTGCCTCCCCAGAGCTCTCTCTCCCTCTGCTCTGATGTTCTCTGAACAGCCAGGACCAGGCAAGGGCTGAGCCATGGAGTGTCTGCGACTCAGCGGGCCTTGCTCCCAGTCCCCAAGGGAGGCACTGTGGGTGTGAGTGCCCCCAGCTTGAGGCCAAGGGTCTGATTCAGCTCCCAGGTCTGCCACCGTAACAGCAATTTGTCTAACCCCTGGGTGCTTGGTTTTCTCATTTCCAGAACAGAGATGATAATGGTACCTTCCTTAAAGTTGTAAAAATTGAACAAGCTACTATATGTAAAGTGCTTAGAACAGTTTCTGACACACAGTAAGTGCTCAATCAGTTGAACTATGACTTGTTAATTAGCAGTCATTCTTCATTTATTCATTTATGCAACAAACATTTATTGAATATTTACTATGTGGTGCCAGGAATTGTGCTAAGATACACACACGCGCACACACACACACACACACACATCGTTGTCTATGTCTGTACCTATCAATCAATTTTATTCAATTCTCACAATCCTTTGGGGGGAGATCTTATTTCTCCTATAGTACAGAAGCGGAAACAGAGACCCCAAGGTATGAAATGACTAACTTATTGTCTCATAATCAGTAAGGAGTCAGGATCTCATGTCCCTTGAGTCCCCTTCGCTTGCCTGTCACCATAGTCTGTCTAAGCTGCTCACTAAACTCTCAGCTTCAATTTGTTATTCAAAAAATAAAGATGATAATATCTACTCCATTGAGTCACGTTGAGGATTAACTGAGATCACTAAAGAGAAAGGGATAATAAGAAGGTACCCTTGTTGCCCCCGATCCCAGACCCGAGCCTGGTGCTACTTCCTCAGCTGGAGTAAGGCCTCACCGGCACAGTAGGAGCCGACATGAGGGGAGATGCAGAGGTGGCCTTTCGGAGAGGCAGCCTCAGGGCAGTTCCGGGTTTCTCACGCTCTGCACTGGTGGGCCTCCTCCCGCCAGCCTGGCGGCCTTGCCTTCCCCATTCCCAGCTCTGCATCCATGAAGGAGGCTGCCAAGCCTGCTTGGTTAACTGTCACACCTCCTCGCCCACTACTGTCCTTGGAAAAGAATGCTAACAGCTAACGTTTATCAAGCACTTACTGTGTTCCAGCACTGTCCCTGCATGAACCCCGTGAATCCTCACACCACTGCTGGCTGCCATGCTGGCTCCCCTACAGATCCTCCCGAGGGGAGGGCAGGGCTGGGGCCGTCTCTGGACCATCCCAGGCCTCACTGACCTTGTCGATGAAGGCAGCGAACCTGCTGTTGAGACACTTGATCTGCTCCTTCTCCTCGTGCTTCACACACTGCGCGTTGGGGTCGATCTCCAGGTTGAGGGGCGCGAGGAGGCTCTCGTTGACCGACACGGTGGTGATGCAGGGCGGGCTGGGGCCGCACACGCCGCCAGAGCGGTACCCGAAGCTGCGGCCGCGGGAGCCGGTGCGGAAGCCGCCCCCCGCCATGCGGGGCCCACAGGAGCCCAGGGCTGAGACGCTGCGGCTGCCGAAGCCCGTCAGCCCCCGGTAGCAGGACACCCCTCGGTAGGGGCTAGCGCTGATGCAGCAGCGGCTGCCAGTTTGGGGGGCCACAGCTGAGCACGAGCTGAAGGTCCTCGTGACCCCGCATCCTGGGCTGATCCTGTAGGAGCGGCAGGTCATGGTGTGGGTCTGAGCGGATGGAGGCTGAGCGCGCTGGGGTGTCGAGGGCGGCGGGTGCGCTGCTTAGGATGCTTCTGGCTCCTCTGATCCTCCCTGGTCCTTTTATTGGTGGGGAGAGCTGGGGTTAGCTGCATGAAAGGAGTGAAAAGTCACTTTATGTTGTTTATTGGCTTGGGGAGTTTGCCAGCAACTCCCTAAGGACTCGTCTTAAAGGTGAGCTCAGCGGCGACTCTGGGCCTCCCTAAAAGTATTGAAGATGTTATGAGGGATACTGTGTGTTTGCACTTTTCATCTTCAAAGCTCGTTTACATACATTAGGTAATGAATTTTCTGGCAGTCTCCCTGTGAGATGGTCTCCACCCACACCTGGAGGCGGGTTTGAACTCCACAGCAGTCTGAGGTGGCTGGGCATGGGGTTGGGGCTGGGGCCACTGTCTCCAGGGAGAAGTTCTAGGGTCCCAGGTTGGGTGAGACCACCAGAGGTCATCACCTCTGTCTTCTTGGCTCTACACTGAACACATTCTCAAGTAAATTGATGTGTTTCAGGGGCTGATAGATCAGGTGAGTCCAAACCCACTCAGGTAGCATTGCTTGGAGGTGGTTCGGGTCCAGAGGGGCCATTTTGACCATGGGTCCGTGGTCCCTTAGAACCTTCTGGATTCCACCCTAGAAGGTTCTGTTCCAGAGCCTTCATTTCTCACCCGCAGAATTGCAACTCTCAGTGGCCACAGTGACGGCCCCTTGTGGATAAGGGGGCGCCTCCCTGTAGCCGCTTTCTCCCACTTGGCTGAAAGGATGGCAGAAGCCAGGATAACCTCGCTGCTACGGACTTGCTCTGGACACTATCCCTGGGATCTTTAAGAAGAAACAGGTCCTGTGAGTCTCACTTCCTTCCAAGACCACCAGCCAGGGCAGGGGCTCATCCTGTTTGTCAGCCCCAGCATTGTCACCCCTAGAAGAACATTCAGAGACTGCTCTGCACAGAGACGGCGGTGGGAAGGTGGCTTTTTTTTTGTCCAAGGACACTGTGATTTCTGGCTCCTGGGGGCTCTGAAATCGTGGTTCCCTCTAACATCCCTGCATCCCTGTGTGTCCTGGGGCCATTTATTAGGATAATGATGGATAGTCTTTAATGTTCATTGAGCACAGACCTGGGGGTGCAGTCTGTGCTGAGGAAGGATAGCCAGGCCCCTGAGGGGTCAGGAACTTCAGGAAGAAGAGCTGAGGGACTTCTTCTGAGGGTGACAACCCCTCCAGGGAGCCTCCCAGAACCGAATGCTGTCCCTGTGCCACGGTTCCCTGAATCTTCCCTCAGATGCCCCACGTTCTGTCCTGGGTCTGCCCTTGTCTTCACAGCCAGGTCCACTGCAGGTCTTTGCCCAGCACCAAGCTGACTGGTTTCTATCTCCACATCCCACACCTGTCCTTCCAAGTAGGGCAGAGACTTTGGGTAGGCAAGGAGCAGGAGGCCTCACTAGCTGGCCCCAAATAGTCTTCAGATCATAGTCCCCCATGGTGAAGCAGCTGGCATTTAGCAATCCGGGCAATGGAATCCAAATTGGAGGACCTGGTCTAAGTGTCAGCTTGGACACTTCCTAGCTGTGTGGCTTTGGGGAAGCTCTTAACCTCTCTGAGCTTCTGATTCCTTGGCCGTAATGTGGGATTCATTCTTATCTTCTGGGGTTGTTGGGGGGATTAAGTGGATAATATACAAGAATGTGCTTTGGGGACCAAAAGGGTCTGTATAAAGGAAAAGGACTCTTGCTTCCTATCAGAAACTCCCCTGCCACCTGCATCCCCTCACCCAGTAGAGAGTGGCCCTGCTCCTTGCCCCGTCCACAGGCTTCACCTCCTCTGCACATTTATGATTTCATTATCCTTTCAGGGTTGCTTTTAATGTTTTCTTTAACCTGATTTCACTAGTGTACAAATTTGGGGTGGAGTCTGGGGTGGAGAGAGGAGGCTATACTGTGGAGCAGGGGGGATGGTTTCCCAGCCCCCACCCCTCAAGTGGGGCCCTGTGGGCCTGGATCCAGGGATGGATTCTTGAGCCTCGGACAGTGAGCTCACTCACTGATGGTGGTGTAGACCTGGATGGTGTGGTGTGGCCAAGAGGGATTCGGACCCTTTGAAAGAGAGGAGGGTGGAGCCTGAGCATGGGAGGTGGAGGAGGGACGGGCCCTCCGCTCTGCCAGCCTGGAGAGCCCACAAAACCTCATCCGCTTCTCAACTCCCATGAGCCTCTGCTCTCCTTCAGCTGATTGAACAGGATGGAAAACCCATTTCTGCCTCTTGGTAGCAGGAGGGAGCGGAGGCTTAGCCCCAGAGGGAGGCTCTTGTGTCAGCTGTTTCCTCAGGCCCCCAACACACACACACACACACACACACACACACACACACACACCCCGCAAGCCTCCACCTCAAATTGGGCCTAAGCACTGAGGATGGGGAAGGGGAGCCAGGGGACTCAGGAGACCTGGAGGTACCCCACTGCCTTCAGAAATAAAAGACCCATCCAGGACCAGCAGGACTATTCAGAACCAGGTGTGAGCCCCTGGGCGGGTGTGCCGGGAGGGAGGGCAGGCCCCGCCCAGCACAGGGATGTGCTCTTGGGCGCTGGGTGAAGTTTGCATCACTGCAGGTGGCAGCAGAGCCCAGGGCCGGTGGGGAATGCTCAGGAAGACCGTCCACATGGTGCTTCGGATTGAAGGGGCTGGGCCGGAGGGGTAGGCTGAGTCCTTATGGGGCTGTTCCCAGGTCATCCTGGGCAAGTGAGAAACTCACAGATCAGGCCAATCTGGCACAACGCCCTGGGGGGTTTGTGTAGACCTATGGGACCTGGGTCTTTGCCATCTGTTTCTACCCAAGGGAGGCACAGAGAACCCATAGAACCATGCCCATCTCTACCCATCACCCAAGCACACTGCTTAGTGAGACTAGATCCCTGTCTGGGTGCTGGGGTGGGAGCTGGATCTCTCTTTACAGGCCTTCTCCTCATTTACTGCCCACATGTGCCCTGTGGGTTCTCCGGCCCCCTCTCCCTATCCCCAAGCCTTCTCCCTGGTCACACGTTTGCCGGGAATGTCCCAGAACAGCTGGCCACCTCTTCCAGGAAGCGTTTTTGGACTAGTCAGAGGAAGGCTGTGATTTCTCCTCCTCTGGCTCAGCAGGCAGCTCACTAAATGCCCTTTCCAGGGCTGCCCGGTTAACTCCAATTAGCCTCCTCCACACCCTCTTGTCCTGGGTGCTGGCATTCATCATGCTCTTTGGTCCTATCCCATGGTGCTCCCCCCACCTTTTGAAAGCCACACCCAGTGTCAGAATGTCCACTCGAAAAGCCATGGCCCTCACATAATTTTTTTTTTTTTTTTTTTTTTTTGCTGTACGTGGGCCTCTCCCGTTGCGGAGCACAGGCTCCGGACGCGCAGGCTCAGCGGCCATGGCTCACGGGCCCAGCCGCTCCGCGGCATGTGGGATCCTCCCAGACCGGGGCGCGAACCCGGTTCCCCTGCATCGGCAGGCGGACGCGCAACCACTGCGCCACCAGGGAAGCCCCAGCTCTCATAATTTAAAATGCTCCCGAGAGGCCACTTTTTCCAGGAAGTCTTCAAGGGCTAATTGGCTGAGAGATGTTTCCTACTCCACCCTGGGTCCCTGGCCGCTTCCATGACTCCCTTTGAATCTGCTCCATTCCTGGAGTCCATCTGCTGGGGTTCCCCAGAGGCCTCACCGCTCATACTCACACCCACTGCTGACACTCCATCCTCCTCCCGCCTGTTACCTAAGCTGGGATGCTTGCTGGGGGCACGCGTGCTCTTCCACCCACCAGGCACTCACTACCTGCCTTCCCTTCTGCTCTCTCTACTGTGCTTAAAATCCCCCTGCTCCTAGGAGGGCTTCCTGGATTTGTCCAAAGATAGGAGAGCGCTGATGCCTTCTCGTCTTGCCCTGTGTGTCCTTAGAGCTGCCTGTTGACCCTTGCCGTTTTGAGAATTTATCTGCCTGGGCTCTCAGGCAGTGTCTTGCTATCCTTCCCGGATGACTAGTTCTCTGGGATTGACCCTGAGAGCTCCCATGGGC
Source organism: Physeter macrocephalus (assembly GCF_002837175.3). Lineage (NCBI taxonomy): Eukaryota > Metazoa > Chordata > Mammalia > Artiodactyla > Physeteridae > Physeter > Physeter macrocephalus. The sequence continues at coordinate 16,711 of NW_021145933.1, read as the reverse complement.
CTGTCCTGATCAGGGCCTTGGTAGCTGCCCACACAGTTCATTCAAGTTGGGCATCTCCCCTCATCTCTGCTGGTCTTTTCCACAATTTTATTATGCACCCAGATCTACGCCACCTCCTGGTGCTGAGACACAGTTCTTGAAGGGTCTTTTAGCCCCGTGACACTTCCTCTGGCTTTTGCAAGACTTGGGTGTGACTCAGAGACCCTATGTGAGAGGAGTGAGGTCAGAGCAACAGAGAGGCGTTGGATGAACACTGGACCCTCCCAAGCGCATCCAGGGCTGGGCCCCTCATCCAGCTGGCAAAGCTGCTCCCTGGGCCACCCCATCTTTCCTCTCATGGGCTTCCCTGCCAGGAACTCTAGACTCTCCTCCCGAACGCTGTCCACACGCCTTCCTGCAGGCAGCTTTCTCTCATGGCTTTGCTGTTTCCTGTGGCTATTCTGGGCCAGAGCATATGCTCAGTAAATACAGAGCCTCAAATTTCAAAATTGGACCATATTAATGGTTTTGAAATTTTCTTCCTCTCCTCCTCCTCCTCTACCTCCTCCCCCTCCATTCCCCCTCCTTTCCTCCTCCCTTCCCCCTCCCTTCCCCCTCCCTCATCTTCTTCTCTTCCTTCTCCTCCTTCACTTCTTCTTTAGCAGTAGAGCCATTTCCCTAAATCTTAGGAGGAAAATAGCTATATAAACCTGCCTGTCTATCTATCTATCTATCTATCTATCTATCTGTCTGTCTGTCTATCTATCTATCCATCCAGATATACAAACAGATAAGATGGCTATGCTGGTCTCTGCTTGCCCTGCCCCCCCCCCACTCCAGTGATCCCCTTAAGACACTGAGCTGTGTCACTCCTCTGCTCAAATGCCCCTATAATTCTCCATTTCACTCAAAGTAAAAAAAGAAAGAAAGAAAAAAAGTCCTAATGAGGTACCGCCTGTCCCTGTTGTTACAGCCTCACCTCGTCCCCCTGCCACGTCTCCCACACCGGCCTCCCTCTTCTCCTCAGACACTCCTGGCCCACTCCTGACTCAGGGCCTTTGCACTGACTGGCCCTTCTGCCCTGAATGCTGTTCCTTCCACCACATGGCTTGCTCCGTTGCCACCTGTGGCTCTTTGCCCAAACGTCACTTCTCAAACAGGCTTCCCTGGCATTTCTTTTAAAAATGGCAACCTGCCTTCTCCCTCCCAGAGCCTTCTCCATCCAGCTTCTCCTGCTCTGATCTATTTCTTTGTTCCACAGCACTTAACACGTTCTAGCACACCCTATAATTGGCCTGTTTATTCTATTTCTTGATGATTATCAGTCTTTCCTCTCACCCCAAAATAAACTCCATGGAAGCAGGATTTTTGTCCATCTTGTTCATTGATGGTTCCCAAGCACTTGGAACAGTGTTGGGCATAGAGTAAGTGCCCAGTAAATACTTGCTGACTGAATGACTGTGTAAATGAATGGATGTCTTGGATACTTTAAATATTTTATGTGCGGCATTAAATGCCACTGATGGGAAACTCTGGCCCTTGAGCCCCGAGGAGCACACTTAATTTGAGAACCATGGGGCTCAGAGCTCTCCATGGCTCTTTCCTGATTCAAGCCTGTGCTTTTCTGAGCATCTGTGGGAACACAGGCTGGCAGAGACACAGGACGGTGAAAACAGTGCTGTGCTGGGCTGGTGAGTGACGGGGTGGCTTTCTTTTCTTAAAGTTGCTATTCAGCGTTGCGATGTTTGTGTCCTCAACACAGTTTTGGAGAAAACAATTTTTTTTAACAATTTGTTTTTAAAAGACTCGTAGCACAGGGAACTGTACTCAATATTTTGTAATAAACTATACGGGAAAATAATCTGAAAAGGAATATTTATATATATATTTGTATATGTATATAGAAATGAGTCTCTGTGCTGTACACCTGAAACTAACACTATATTGTAAATCAACTATACTTCAATTTAAAAAAAACTTCGGGAAATTGATTTAAAAAAACAGAACAAAAAACTCCCCTCTCACAAAATCCTATCGCGGGAGTGCTTTGAAAATGCCCTGGTGCGGTGTCTCCAGGGAAGTTGGTGGCCAGCAGAGGGCAGCAAAGCCCCACAGGCAGCCGTGCAGAGGCTCAGTCCTAGTTGCCGGAGCGGGAAAGGCTAGGGAGCCGCCTGCCTGCGGATCAGAGCTGGGGCTTCGGTGCAGACGCTGGAAACAGTCCGCTGACACTTCGGTATCCACCCGCGCTTGGTCCTGAAGTGGCTGAGCTGCTGAACACAGCTCTTCTCCATTAATTGTAAAACTAGAACCACCACCACCATCACCATCAAAAGAGTAGCAACCGTTTATTGCGCATCACTGTGTGCCAGGCTAAGTGCTAATAATCTTTGAAATAGGAACTATTTTCCATTTTACAGATGAGGCAAGAGGCTTAGTGAGAGTGTGACAGACAGAACAGCATGGTGGTGATGAGTGTGAGTTCTGGAGTCAGAATGCCTCTGCTTTGACCCCTGGGCCTTGATTTTGTCATCTGTCAAAAGGGAAATTATTAAAGTGCCTACTGCCTAAGATTGTTGAAAAAGTCAAGTTAAAACACAAAACACACTTGAAACTCTGCTCAGTTCAATCTGTAAGTATTATGCTTGCCTATTATTACTTTTGGTCACACAGCTATTTTAAGTAGAGAGCCTGGGATTTGAACCGGGGTCTGTGAGTCCACAGGTTTGAACCTTATGTCATCTTTGGGGGGAGAATCAATGTCTTAGCAATATTGAGTCTTCCAATTCATGAACATAGTATATATCTCCATTTATTTAAGTCTTCTTTGATTTCTTTCATTATTGTTTTGTAGTTTTTAGCGTACAGATCCTTTTTAAAGGCTGATACTTAGGTATTTCACTTTTGGGGTGCTATTGTAAATGTTAAAAATACTTTAAAATGTTTTAATTTCCAACTGTTCTTTGCTTTTGTAGAAATGCAATTAGTTTTTGTATATTGAACTCACATCCCATAATCTTACTAAACTCACTTATTAGTTCTAGTAGGTTTTAGAAAAAAGGTTCCTTGGGGTTTTCTAAATTTCTAAAAATTATGTCTTCTGAAAATAGAAAGAGTTTTATTTCTTCCTTTCCAAACCATATGACTTTTATTTCTTCTTCTTGCCTTAGTTCACTGGCTAGGCCAGGTTGTGTAATACTGACTAAGGGTGGTGTGAACAGATACCATTATCTTTTCCCAGTCTTACAGCAGAAATCATTCAGACTTTCACCATTAAGTATGTTGTTAGCTGTAGGATGTTCCTTTGTTATTTATTTATTTATTTATTAGATGCCATTTAGGTCAAGTAAGTTCTCATCTATTCCTAGTTTGCTGAGAGTTTTTATCATGACTGGAGGTTGAATTTTGTCAAATCTTTTAGTGTATCTATTAAGATAATCATATGATTTTTCCTTTTCAGTCTGTTGATGTCATGAATTACATTAATAGGTTTTTGAAAGTTGAACCGGCCTTGCATTCTTAGGATAAACTCATTGTGATGATGTGTTATCTTTTATTTGTTGCTGTATTCAATTTACTAATATTTTGTTGAAGATTTTTATATTTAGGTTCATGACAGATATTGATTTGTAGTTTTTCTTTTCTTATTCTTTCTTTGCTTGGTTTTGGTATCAGGGTAATGCTGGTCTCATAAAAGGAGTTGGGAAGTTTTCCCTCCTCTTATGTTTTCTGGAAGAAGCTGGGTTGAATTTTTCCTTAAATATTTGGTAGAATGCACCAGGGAAGGTATTTGGGCCCGAAGTTTTCTTTGTTGGAAGATTTTAAACTACATGTTCAATTCTTTTAGTAGAAATACAGCTATTCAGGTAGGACTGGCTACACAGTTTGTGGGGCTTAATGTAAAATAAAAATGCAGAGCCCCTTGTTAAAAATTATTAAGGATTTCAAGATGATGACAAGAGTCCTTAAACCATGTGTGGGGACTTTCTATGGTGTGGGGTCCTCTGTGGTTGCACAAGACACACGTTAAGAGTTCTGGTCACAGTTCCGACATGTTTGTGTGCGTGTGTGTGTGTGCATGGGGTTTCTTGTACCAATAAGCAGCTGGTGTCCCACAGTTCAACTCAATTCTGACACTATCGACCTGGAGATAGCATCAGATTCCACAGGTCAAGGGTTCAGTCCTACAAGACTGCCCACCCCCCAACCCTGCTTTAGATGCCAGTTGCAAACCCAGGCTGTCACCGGGACTTTTGACCAACCGGCTATAGATTGAAAGTTTCAAAGACTTCTCCTTGGCTTTGATTAATTTGCTAGAGTGGCTCACAGAACTCAGGGAAACATTTTACTTACTAGATTACCAGTTTATTATAAAAGGATATAACTCAGGAACAGCCAGATGGAAGAGATGTATAGGGCAAGGTATGGGGGAAGGGTGCAGAGCGTCCACGTTCTCTCCACGTGTGCCACTCCTCCCACATCTCCATATGTTCACCAATGCAGAAACTCTCTGAATCCCCCAGTCCTTATGGGTTTTTTATGGAGGCTTCATTACATAGTCAGGATTGATTGATTGATTCAACCACCAACCCTGCTTTCCTCCCTGGAGGTTGGGGAGGGTGGACTGAAAGTTCCAACCCGTTAAACACATGGTTGGGTCTCTTGGCCCCTGCAATGATCCCAGAGGAACTGGGGGCAGGGTGAGACCTGGGGAACAAGTGAAAGATTTCGCCCTGGTAGGGAGGAGGCTGGAGGGCAATGCGTGGAGAGAAGCCGGCTGCTTGGCATTTGTTTTCAGAGCTTTTGCTATATGTCTCATCTCCCTTGCTGAGCTGTGAGCCCCTCCAGGGAGGGGCCTGAGCGCTCTTTCCTCAGTACCTCCTCTGTCCCAGGACACCAGCCTCTGCCCTTGGCAAATCCACAGTGGGGTGGGCTAGTGGAGTCTAGGAGGCAAGCTCCCCCATCCCCAGTGTGATTGGGAAGGAAAGGCCAGAGTCTTAGTGATGCTAGCTTGGCAAGTTTATTGAAATCCCAGCAACACAAAGAGCAGTACAGAGAGGCACCCACCCCAGCCCAGGCCTCCCTGGAGCGTGCAGACATAAACCCCCCTACAGTGAACAGAGCTGGGCCTCCCTCACACCACCAGCAGGGGCGTGGAGTGTTGCAAGGTCCGCCTCTCTACCAGCACCCACCCACCTTGTGGACTCGCATGCCAGGGTTACACCAACACCCCAGGAAGAGAAACAGCTAGGACCGATGCCACTCAGAGAAGAACCATCTCTGGGGACTCAGGGATCACGTGGCCCACCAAAGACGGTGGATCCTTCTGGGTCAGGAAGAGAAGGAAAGAACCTTCTCCTGCCAGGGAAAGGAAGGGGAGGGAAGCAGAGGACGGTGGCTGAGGACACCTGCTGTGTGGACAGCCAGCTCTCCATTCTCTAAGTTAATCCAAAGCTAGGATGGAGATGGCGCCCAGACACACCATCGCTCTGAACTGGCCCGTTTCTCCCCAACATGCTGATTTTTGTAACTGTATTGAATCTGCATTTCTTGAGGTCTTTGGGCTGGTTGGTGAGGAGTGACCCAAAGGAAGGAAATCGGGAGTCAGGGAGAGGCCAGTCCGCTGGGGCTGTGGATGGAGCGTCTAGGTGGTGAAAAAAGTCCCCCCAGAGGACACAGGCCAGGCAGAGCAGCCCTTGGCTTCTTGGCAGGAGGGGTACCTAGAGCGCCCTCGGCCCAGAGTCCGGGCACGTTGGGGACAGAAGCAGAGGCGTGGAGATGGTTCTTCCTGGTCGGTGGCTGGCCGGCATAGTCAGTACCCACTTTTCCCTTCCCTTGTCTGGGTGTCTCAAAGGCTGTGACTCCACTGAAGTCAAACGTTCGGACTAAAATGGAAGAATTCAGCCAGTTCCCCAGGTGTTGGCATAGAGCCATACGTCCACCGTCATTTATATACGGCCAAAGCCAGGCTGGGTTGAGTGAGGCGGGTAGTTATCTGGATTACCCAGCAGCTGCGTCAGTGGCTTCCATGAAGCCACAGGGCTTCTCTCTTCCAATGATATCATGCTCCTTGGCGGTCCCCACATTGCCCGTCAAAAAGGTAGTCCTTCGTTCCTCCTGACCCACTGATGGCTCCGCTCTCTAGCCCTCTGGTCTTCACTGGGCGCACCTCCATGACCCAGGACCCTAATCTGATTAAACCTTGCTTAGACCAGCCCCCAGGGTGCACGGCCTCCCTATCTTCCTTCTCCTCTCACCAGAATCCATCCTGCCATCTGTGACCCGCCCGGTTTAGCATACACAGCTGTGTATATTTGCAATTTTGGATCAGAAATCTGGGTTTGAATTCTGGCTGTGCCACTGACTACCTTTGTGATTCCTGGCAAGTCCTGTATTTTCTCTGATCGAGTAAAAGGGGGATGCCATGACTATTCCTCCCCCCGGGGTTTTGAGGATTAGGTTGACGGTGGATAGGACCCATCTCAAGAAGATTATAATTCTGGAGAGGAGGGGCTGGGTCTCACCTTCTTTGTGCCCCTACCCTGCAGAGCCCAGCACAGGCCCTGAGCGCTTTGTTTGGCGGCTGTAGCCACAGCAGCAGCAAGGGGACTTGCGTTTAGCCTTGCCATCCCCTGCCATAAGGAGGGGAGGGAACTCCCTGGCACAGGCCTTTCCATTCCTTCTCTGGTCTTTGCCCTCGAAGGACAAGACCACCCAAAGCAAAAAGGCTGACTCTCTTCTGGAACCCTCTCCCACCTACCAGGCCCTGCAAACCTTTGTGATTGCTTAGCTCCAGGGAGGAAGGCCCTGAGGATGTCTCAGACCTCAGCTAAAGGGATGCTCTCAGTTTAGGGGCCAGATGGTCCCTGCTCCCCTGGCTGTTATGGCCAATCTGGCCATGGGCTCCTGACCCCAACGTGGGCTTGAGTTTAAAGGAAATTTGAAGGGCCCCAGGAGAGAAATGTGTGAAGAGGAAAAGACTGAAGGTTCTTACATATGTCTACTGGTCCAACACCTTCATAGATCCTGGAGAGAGAAAGAAACAAATTCACAAGGTGTCATTCCCTGAAAACCTAGGTGCTATCAGAGGGCTTTCTCGGCTCAGTGGACCAGTGGTTCTCACCCTTGGCTGCACAAGCATCAGGGAGCTTTGAAAAATGACACGTTCCTAATCCCTGCCCCAAAACTATTGAATCAAAATATTTGAGGGAATGTCTTCTTCTTTTCTTTCTTTCTTATTTTAAAACAAGCTAACCAATCAAGCAGAACTCCCTATGATTCTGGTGCAGCCCGTCTACAGGCTTGCACTGAGAGGCACAGATCTAGAGCCATCTTCTAAACCCCTGCCAAGGGCAACCCGCCTAAGGTTTGCAGAAAAAATCTTTACCTCTAGAGAGTGCCCATTTCAGCAATTCTTCACGTAGTTCCCTCCTCCACTTAGTCTTTCTAGAAGCCGGAAGTCTGACCCCACTCCCACCTGCTGCACTGAGAGCACTTACCGGATCTCCTCGCCCTCCAGCAGGCGCTTATGGGTGGTGATCTCGATGTCCAGGGCCAACTTGACGTTCATCACCTCCTGGTACTCCTTCAGCTGCCGTGCCATGTCCTGCTTGGCCTGCTGCAGGGCGGCCTCCAACTCCGCCAGCTTGCACTTGGCGTCGCTGAGGGCTGCCTCGCCCCGCTGCTCTGCCTCGGCCACAGCGGCCTCCAGCTTGCAGTGCTGCGGGGAGGGCAGTTTGCAGCGCTGGGGGTAGGGAAGTTTGCTGGTGGGCTTTGGCGGGGACTAGGGGATCCTCAGGTCAGGCTAGAAACTCTGCCCCTTGTGAGTGGGCACATAGCCTGGTGCTAAGCCAGGGATGGAGCCCGTGGAGGCTGCTTTCCCAGGGATTGTCATCCTGTAGTTTGATGTCACCAGGGAACGGAACATTGCTTATCTTCCATTTCTATCCTCACTGATTTTACACTTACTGATTTCTGCTGCTCTAAGACCAATGGGGTCCAGAGAGTAAAGCCATGATTTCTGCCTCACCTGCCCCTCTAAGTCAGCCCCAGGTCTTTCCTTCTACATGGGAGACTCTTTCTCTGGTTCCACATTTTCCTCCCCCACGAAGTCTTCCTGGACTAATTCCTATATTCCTCTGTTTCTGGGTCCTGGTGGCCTCTCCCATATCTTCCGACTTGGGCTCCCCAAAGCTTGGGGCCTTGCCTGTCCTCCCTGTGGGGCTTTCTCTCCTTTCTTTCGCCCACCTGAGCCTTGGCGTGCTCGATCTCTGCCTTCAGCCTCTGGATCAGGCGGGTCAGCTCATTGATCTCATCTCGAGTGTTACGCAGGTTCTCACAGTGTTGACCAGCTGTCACCCGCATCTCCTCATACTGGGGGGTGGGGGAGAAAGGGGTATTCCGAGGGCTTGAAGATTGGGTCAAGATCACAGCCCACTTTGTCATCCATGAGTCTGACCCCAGGGCTGCCTACACCCTTTCCCCAGCGCCCTCCTGCCCACCTTGGTCTGGTACCAGGCCTCTGCATCAGCCCAACAGCGCCTGGCGATCTCTTCATACTGGGCCTTGATATCGGCGATGATCCCATCAAAGTTCAGGTCCTGGCTGCTGTCCTTCTTCACAATGACTGATGTCTCAGAGATGTGTGACTGCAGCAACTGGATTTCCTGTGTTGTAGGATCAGCGAGACAGATGGGCTCAGAGTCCCGTCAGTGGCCGGGGCTCTGCCACAGGGTCCCCAGGATGCGGAGTCAGGGGAGAGAGAATTGCTTGTTTGTTCAGAGCAAAGCAATAGGGCAGATCATCCAAACCAAAAGCAAAGAAAAAGAGGTGGCCCAGAACCGTTTCAGTTTGACTTTAAACCCTTGTTATATACTAGGAGACATTCCTTTAACATCTTAACTTCTTAGGTGACTATTAAAACCATGGGGGCCTAGGGACTTGATGGAGAGGAGTGAGACCATGCTAAAGCTTAAACTTTCTTTGGTTTATCCACACAGTGGCTGTGCCAGTCTGGATCATTGAGAGCTGACAATATTTCAGAACATGGTGGTCTAGGAATCCCTATATCCCAAGTCCTTAATAGAACCAGGGGTGGGTCTGGGGGAGGGCTGGGAACTGGCCTGCAAGGTGAGGGCCCCAGAGGGAGCTTTCTTCAGCCTTTCCACTCAGAGCCAGCCATTTAGCTCTGATTGGGTCTATCCCAGACCAAACAGAAGCAAAAGATCGCTAGTTCATTTGACTAATTAGGTAACACAATTTTTCTTACATCTCCTAGCAAATCAGTTTTCCAGGGTCTTCTCATCAGTAGATAGGAAGTGACATTCCTAGACCCCAGTCTTTAGATTGGTCAACAAGAAGTTGGCTCATAGACCTGCGTTGATTCATAGACCTGAGTCAGGCTGCTGAGAAGCCTGCTCCCCTTACCTTCACCACTTGTACCTACATCAACATATAGAGGATATAGATTTGATGGGAGGAAAGATGTATGATACCAAATGTTAGAAAATATGCTAGTCCAGTGAATCCCCCAGGGAGTCCAGACCACACATTGAGCTCCTTGTATGGCTCAGAGGGGATGAGTCCTTACCGCCATGTATAGGGTTTTCAGGAAGTCGATATCCTGAGTTAAGGTATCCACGCTGGCCTCTAGATCAGACTTATTTAAAAAAGCTGTATCCACATCCTGTATCAAAGAGAGAAGGATAAAATGCTCATTACTCGTGCACTGTTTAACCTCCCCACCTTGGCAGGCTCTGGAGGTGGGTGGGAAGGCCAGGCCAATTCCCACAGGGCCAGGCCAAGTGGGACAGATGGGAATGTCACTGGGTGGAAATACAGCTTAATGACTCTTGTCCTTCTCCCTTATACAGCATGAAACCCCCAGGGATGCTGAACATTTTCTGATGCTTATTTAGAGGCAAGAAGAGTCTGGATAATCCAAAACTCTTCAAATGTCATCCCTTCAGACCTCTGCTCTCATGAAGACCCAAACCTAAGTCACTGGAGGCCAAATCAGAACTTCTAAGGGAAGCTGTTGTGACCTTAGGGGGTCCACTGCGTGTGAGTATTCACAGGGCTGCCCGGGCAGTGTCCTGGAGTTGTGAGAACATTTGCCTGTCTGGAGGAGAAGTTTGCCTGGGCCTGTTGCTCTCCTTACCTTCTTCAGAGCCACAAACTCATTCTCAGCACTGGCCCGGAGTCCCACCTCCTCTTCATACCTGGATGATAAGGATGAAGAGGGTGAGTTCTCACTCTGAGCTGAGAGCTGATTACTCCCAGCTCCCCAGTTATCACCTCTTGTGACCTCCCTGCTCCGTCCAGGAGCCTGGCTCTCTGTTGCCATCTGCATGTTTTCATCCACTCTGTCCCATCTTTAAGACCTTTTATGAGTCCACGGCCCTTGGTTTCTCCAAATCCCTTTTACTTTCTCAAATTGGATGTGGGGTCCGAAAATCTGGACCTTTGCTGTGCTCCTCTGCTGGAAAAGCCTTAGGGTCATTGCACTTGACCTTAGAGGAAGTAGGACCCTATTTGTGGCTGGACTTAGGCACTGTTCTCAAAACCAGAGAGTTTCTTTTTCTGGGGTCAACTCACCCATGCTCACAGGTAGGATTAGGGACAACCATGCCCAATTCCAAGTCTCCTTTTTCCTCGGGACCCATGGAGGGCCTCCTCCTCCCATACATATCACATCTCCTCCCCTGTCTTCAGGCTGGGAATTGAAACCAGCATTCAACCCTGATCCTTCCAGCAGCTCTCATCCAAGCTTGGCTGCTGCTTTGGGGACTAGCCCGTGCCCATCCTAGGTCAGTGCAGTCCAGCAGCCACTCACTTCTTCTTGAAACCCTCAAGGACATCCTGCATGCTGTTCCTCTCAGCCTCCAGCTGGGCCTGTTCGCTGTTCACTGTGTCCAGCTGCCTCCGCAGGTTGGTGATGTAGTTCTCGAAGAGGGGCTCCAGGTTGCTCCTGGCACATTTCTGCTCTTAGAGGAAGTTCCACTTGGTCTCTAGGAGCTTATTCTGCTGTTCCAGGAACTGCACCTAAATCCACAGGGGCAAAGACATGGCAATTGAAGTGCTTGATATAGTTACCTCTATGTCAACGTTGCTCAGATGGCCAGAGGTGACTTAAACTTGTGGGGACATTGTTCCCTCCTCTGTTGACTTTAGCTCCTCCTCTAACTCAGTAGAATCTGGCAGAGCAGGTCTGCGACCCTTCCTTGTGCTCAACCAGGCTTAGCTACCAACAGAAGCTTTGGAACCAAAGCTCTTCAACCATTTCCCTTTCAACCCTCTGAGAAAGGTGAGGGCTGGTTCACTGGGAAGTTGGAGATCGATTCTACCTGAGCTGGGGTTTGCCTACATCTGAAAACTGATCTCAGCCATCCCTAGCAGGGAATGAGGAGCAGAGCAAAGTACATTGGGCTGGGATGTGGTATTAGGAGGTGGGAATTCTCAGGTCATAAGTCATACCCATCACCCCAGAAATTCCATCAGCTGAGACTTTTAGAGCTGGAGGAGAACACAGAGACCATTTGCTCCAACCCCTCATTTTGGAGTGAAATGAAGCTCACAGAGGTGAGTTTCCAGTCTCAGACACAATAGAGCATCCCCACTTCATGGAGACATGGTCTGGGGTTTGGGGCTGTGTCAGTTCCACCTCTCTGTCAGTTCCACCTCTCTGTTCCTCTCATCAGCCTGAAGAGACCAGTGACCATCAGTGGTCATTCCCTACTGTTTCCCTCAATCTAGGCGACTCGGCTGAATCTGGATATCCCAGGTGGGGCAGGGGTATGAATTCTTTGCTTTGTACAAACATTACTCAACTCCATTCTCCATTTCTTTAAGCCCGAACAGGTGTGGCCTCTCAGCCTCAGAAACCATGAAAACTTCAAAGAGAGCATGAGGATGTCAAAGGATAAAACCTCTTAAACCTGTCCCAGCCAACACCTGGTGGAGGTGTTAGTGTTTCCAGCCTGTTTGGGAGATATTTCTAAGTGACTAGGTGGTAGGTCTTAGTTTGTTCAGATGCCTTCAGATTTGGCTGGATGTTCCTCCTTCCCCCAGAAGACACCACCACTGTCTTAATCTATCCCTCCATGCAGTGCTTCCTCAGGCTCGTCCTTGCTCTGCAGCAGAGTGACCCAGAAATCATACCGCCATGCCTTCGGCTGATGCCTGAAGGATCTGGGGTCAAGGTCGATGCCCTAGGTCTGGACCAGTTCTTCTTAAGGGAAAGAACATCTCAGTGCATTTAGCTCTCATCATCCCCGACCCAGAGGTTGAGATGTCACAAGTACCTTGTCGATGAAGGAGGCAAATTTGTTATTGAGGGTCTTGATTTGCTCCTTCTCATCCTTCTTCACCGTCTGGGCATTAGGGTCAATCTCCAGGCTGAGGGGGGTCAGCAGGCTCTGGTTAACAGTCACTGCTCTGATGGATGGGGCTGCTGGCACTCCAGCTCCTCCAACTCGATAGCCAAAGCCAGGGCCACCGAAGCCATAGCCGAGGCCACTGCCGGCTCCAAACCCCAGACCAGCACCACCCCCATCACCAAAGCCAAAGGCCATCCCCCTGCCAAAACCAAAGCCAACTCCGTAGCGGATGGGCCGAGGGCACACAGCTGCTATCCGGGGTGAGCACGATCCAAACCTGATGACACTCCGACTGTCAAAGCTGCTAAGACCCTGGAAGCGGGGCCCACTCCTGCAGGAGACAGAGCTGGCCCGGAAGTGGTTCAGGTTCTGCGGGGTCTTTGCTGAGCAAGAGCTGAAGCTGCCCACACGGCGACCAGAGCTGACTGTGTAGGAGCAGCAAGACGTGACGGTGTCCTCGGTGAGAGGCAAGCAGCGACTGCAGAGCATGGTGAGCTGGAGCTGGGAGGCCCTCTGAGGCCAGTGGATCCCTCTCAGCCATTTTCTGTGTGTAGGGATCTGAGGATTGGCCCCATAAAAATGGAAAAAGCCATTTGGAAGCATTTATGAGCTTGGGTAGTTAGCAGAAACTCTTCCAGCCTGTAACCTCCTTCACAATGAGCTAATCTCAGACACACCTATTTTCCTCAGAATCAGGGCCATAACATCAAACCTATAAACATTAAAAACATATAAACACATAAACATTATGGTCCTACTTTTTTTTCACAAGTCCACCACAATTGCCATTATGGGGACCTTAATTTGCTTTGGTCATAAATCCAATAGACTTTCCACAGCAAGTGTGGCTAACCACCAGCAAGTTAGGATGGTAACTGCTCCAGCAAGAGGCTGGAAGGGATGCAGCTATACAGATAACCCCCTCAACAGATGGGGGTGTGCAGAAGACAGGCAGGGTCTTCATAGCTCTAAGTAAGAAATGATATGGTGAGAATACAGTTTGTTGCATCCCTGTAGATGGATTAAACAGTCCAAAAACATTTTGCAGTATTTTATCTAACCTCTATGATCTGATTTGACTGTTTACATAAAAATTGAATCGTCACTAAAGCTCATTTGGGATAGTGTAGATACATGTCTGATTTGAGACACTCAAAGGAGATCCATTCATTCATTCATTTGACAATTACCAATTACTCTCTCTCAGGTAATGTGCTTGGTGCCGAGGGTACAGAGATAAAAAGATGGTCTCTATCCTCCTGGTGGTGGGTGGAGATTAATCTTGAGGACTTCCACCAACCAATACTTTTGTGGCATAATTTGAGGCCAAAATTATGTATGATTTGGCCATGTATCTGTGTGGAAAGTTAACCACATGATTTTGAGCCCCCAAAATACACATTAGGGCTGATCTATAGTCCTGCCTAGGCAGGTTCCTTGCATTATTGATGAATCTTTGGTTAGGAGGGAGAGACACCAAGCAATAAGCATCTGGGTAGGAAATGAAAAGTTCTACATCACTGGATATCATTATCATTGTTAATCAATATCGCAGGTATTTCAGGACCCAGAGACAGATGTTTGCCTTTTCTATTCTAGAGAGTGATATGATTTGTCCTACTTGTCTGTGCCTGGGGGAACTTGTGCTTGACTGGATGCTCACTTGGGATTCTACTTGGAAGGAGATATGTGCTTTTCTCTGGAGCTATCCAGCTCAGGTCTTCACTATTTTCTTCCTTCCCAATCTCTATACCTTTGATTTCTTTTTCTTGTCTTACTGCATTAGCTAGGACTTCCAGTATGATGTTGAAAAGCAGTGGTGAGAGGGGGCATCTTTGCCTTATTCCTGATTTTGGGTGGGAAATCTTCAAGTTTTTTACCATTAAGTACAATGTTAGCTGTAGTTTTTTTGTAGATATGTATGTTTTTTATCAAGTTGAGGAAGTTTTCCTCTCTTCCTAGTTTACTACTGTTTTATACAGACCCAGTTATCAGGTGTATGTCTAAAGGGAGAAGCAGAAAAATAATAATAACACAATACTTCTTGTGAAGATTGCAAGTGACCTCCAGGTTGCTAAAATCACTGGTCTGTTCTCAGCTCTCATTTAACTGAGCAGGATTTGACATAGTTGATCATTCCCTTTTCCTTAAAACAATTTCTTCTTTGGGTTTCCAGACAACCACATTCTCCTGATTTTCTTTACATATTACTGACTGCTTCTTTTCAGTTTTCTCAACCAGTTTATCCTCATATCCCCAACCTCTACACACCACAGCATCATTGGGCTCAGCCCTTGTACCTGTTCATGTCTTTATCTACACTTGTTCCCTTCATGACATCATACAGCCTCATGACTTACATACCATCTTTCCACTGATGACTGCCAAGGTGTATCTCTATCCCAGGCATCCCTTCTGTGCCCCACATGTATATTTTGATCAACATCTCTACTTGGATATCGATTAGGTATCTCAACCTTCATCTACCCAAAGCTGTTCTCCCGATTGATTGTTCCTATGAAATATGTTCCACTTGCCAGGCTCACTATCCCTGCAGTGGCTCAGGCCAAAAATCTGGGAGTCATCCTCTATTCCTCAGCTTTTTCCATATCGCACATTCAATCCATTGGCAAGTCCTACCTTCAAAATATACCTGGACTCCTACTACTTCTCATCACCCCACTGCTACCATATTGGTCCAAGCCCATCACTCCTCACAGGGTCTATTGAAGTATCCTTCCAGCTAGTCACCCTGCTTCCTCCTTTGCCCCTCTGACCTTCCTTAACACCATAGTCAGAATGGTCCTTTAAAAACATGTCAGATCATGCCATTTCTAAGCTCATATGCCTCTAGTGGTTTCCCATCCCACTCGGAGTAAATGCCATACAGGACTCTACATAGTCTGCTCTCCTCTTTCACTGATCTCACTTCCCTCTATCCGTCCTACTACTCACCATGCTCCAGCCACCCTGGCCTCCTGTGTGTCCATCAGACAGGCAGGAAAACTCCTACTCAGACGCCTTCCCATTTGCTGTTTGTTTGTTTGTTTGTTTTTCTCCTGGGAACTCTTTTCCTGCAAATGGCTACATGGCCAGGTCCCTCAACTCTTCCAGTTCTTTGCTCATGGGTCGCCCCCTCTTTAAAGACCCCTCCCCGTGTACTCTCTATTCCCGCTCCCCGCTTCCTCTTCTCCTTAGCAGTGCTTACAGTCTGAGGTCCTTTCCTGCATGGATTTGCCTGTTTATCATCTGTCTTCCCAGGCTGGAATATAAGCTCCAGGAGGCAGGCACTGTTGTGTGTTTTTTTCCTCCTCTGTGTCTCCTGCTTAGGATAGCGGGGACATGGGGGAGGCACGCTATATGGTTTTGTTGAATGAATGAAGACACTGCAAAGATTAAAAGCAGGAGGAAAAAGGGAGAAAGGACAGGGGGTGAAAGAAGAGGAATTTGGGCATTTGGCTTTGTAAGTATTTCAGGAAGAGGAGACTCTAGTCTCCAAAATTCACAGGAATGACCCGGAGGAGAATGGTGCAGAAATCCAAGAGCTCAGAGAGGGTCAACCCAGTTTGCCCTCCAGCTCCAGCCTCTCGGGATGTGAGCCTGGCTGCTTGGAGGAAAGGGCATCCCCCCTCTGCTCAGGCCAGGCAAGGGGATCCAGGTGACTGGGAAGGGGATGGGGGACCCCTGTGGAGGAGAAAAGGGGAGGGGAGCAGGAGGGATGGCATAGAGGACACCAGTGAGTGTGCCAGGCCAGGAACGGAAGACTTGACACAGCCCTGGGAGTCAAATGGAACTGGGTTCAATCCCAATTTTGCCATCAGCCAGCAGTGTGGCCTTGGGCGGTGGCATGGGAAGGGCACGGTAGTGGCACACCCTGGATGCAGGCAGTCAGGAGTGCTTGTCTGTAGAGAACTTAAAAAGAACAATACACCCAACTAAAAGTCTGCTTGCCTTTTATTACCACCGTGCAACATTCGCCCTCCATGGTATACAAATGACCTGGGGAAATTGTTTAACCTCTCTAAGCCTCAGGTTCTTCATCTGTAAAATGGAATTACACCTACTGCACAGTATGTGCGGGTTACATGTGAAAATGTTTGGGGTGTATGCTGTGTGGAGCCTGGTGTGGTTATTGTCATCCATTTCTTCCCCCCCCTCCGTCCCCCTCTTTTTCTCTCTGCCCCCTTCCCCTCTCTTTTGCACAATCCTCCTTTCACTGGTAGGCCGTCATTTCTGTTCCCGTCCAGCACCCCACCTGCTTCCCGCTCCAGTGGCTGTGGCATCATTACGTCACCAGCCATTCCTGGGGCCGTCCTGTGGTTCAGCTTCCTTCAACTTTAACAGCCCAGGCGGGGTGG